>NC_048305.1:55269422-55305483 GCF_013100865.1 Trachemys scripta elegans
CTTTCAGACGCTCTTCCGATCTGTCTGAAAGGCCGTAACGGCCTTACGGCCTTTCAGACGCTCTTCCGATCTGTCTGAAAGGCCGTAACGGCCTTACGGCCTTTCAGACGCTCTTCCGATCTGTCTGAAAGGCCGTAACGGCCTTACGGCCTTTCAGACGCTCTTCCGATCTGTCTGAAAGGCCGTAACGGCCTTACGGCCTTTCAGACGCTCTTCCGATCTGTCTGAAAGGCCGTAACGGACCCTGCGCCCCCAGCCGGGCAAGGGGGCTGCCTGAAGCCCATAGCGCTCGGGCAGCTCGGCTCTTAAACAGAGCTGAAGAGTCAGGGGAGGAGCAGAGCCGCCATTTTCCCGGACATGTTCGGCTTTTTGGCAATCCCCCCGGACGGGGGTTTGAGTGCCGAAAAGCCGGACATGTCTGGGAAAAAGAGGACGTATGGTAACCCTAGTCAATAAAAGAGCTCTCGCCCGCCGGCACAGAGTGGCTACACAAGCGATCTCACAGCACAGTTGCATCAGTACAGCTGTGGCACTGTAAGCTCACTAGTGTAGACATGCCCTGAAAAAAAACAGAATAGGACTCCAACAACAACAACAGCTCCAGGCCATCTCAACTAACTTCTTCCCTCCTCCCCTCCAAACAAAGTTCATACCATCTTTAATACCATCTAAAAGACTGTCAAACAGGGGTTTGTCGCTTAAAAGCCCCATACAGCTGAAGGGAAGGGAAAAGGGATACCGTTAAGAACAAAGCCTCACTTAATATTTTACATTTCAGATGCTTTCACTGCTTTTCCTTCTTTTGCTATACCTTTAATGAAAGGTCATAAATGTTCAAACGAGCACCTTTGTGCTTTCTTCTGTGCTGCCCCACATGCTTGGCAGGCATTTCTACATGAAAATCAGCAAACTTACCTCATTATCCACCTGCAAATCCCTCCTCATAACCTTCCTTTGCTATGGTGCCTACAAAACGCTTGACGACAGCTAAGCTGCTGGTGTGCTGGGAGCCCTGCCTGTCATGCTGACCAATGCTGTCTCATTGTTTCCTTGTACTCCCCTGTCTGCCTGTATCCATCTGTTGTCTCTTGGCCTGTACTTAGATTGTAACCTCCTGGGGGCAGGGACCATCTTTTTGTTCTGTGCTTGTACAGTGCCTAGCACAAAGGGGGTCCTAATCTGTGACTGATGCACCTAGATGCTATGGTAATACAAATAAATAAGTAAAATATAATACTAAATAAATAATAATAATTAATAATGGTTGTTACTGTGACAGATACTGCAACTGGGGAGAACATATTATATTAAGTTTGCTGCATCACTGTGGGCCAGGGATTGTACATATGACTGTGTTCTACTGACTACGCCCTAGGGGAGGGTTACCCCAGATCCTCCAGGAACTAAAACAGTGGAGGAGTGATTAGGATGACTCAGGCTGAGTCTACACTTTTAGCATGCGTATAGGAACTTCTATGGGTTTTCATATGTTCTCTCTGTAATGCTGTTGCCATCAAACTAATGGTGCATGCTTAGAAAGAGCTGTGTGGGTACTTGTAACTGCTGGCAATACACTGTTCAGAGCCCTCAGAGAGAGAGCAATGCACAGGTGCTGCCTGTTAGGCAGACTGGCTTGCTGGGCATATCCCAGTGTAAGGCAGGGAGCTGTGCCGGTTTAAAACCCACCAGTCAGAAGGGAGTGGGACAAGGGTCCCTACCCAGTGACAGGTAACAGCTGGAGAACTGAAGACTGACTGGGCACTCCTGGAGTGGATCACAGTGGGGAATACAGGCACTGTTAGCCTGGAACTGTGACAATTACAACGGGAGTTGCCAGCAATAATTTGACACAAAACCCCAGATGACACTTCACTGTTCAATGCTGTAACAGTGAACAAGGGATTCATTAATATCTTATCCCCTGTCGGGCCCAAGGCCCCCCCCTTTTCAACACACTAGTAGCTAAGAAAAATACAGGCAGCTATTCAAAAACAAATAAACAAAACAAACCAACGTTTCCAAAGAGCTCCTTTAATCCAGACTCTGCCTTGCATAGTTTTGCTACTTATGATTGTCACCAATCACTAAATAAAGAGTCCTCTCTGGGGTAGCACTACTCTGCTGTTAAAGGTACTGTATATTCTCCACTCAGAAGGGATTCATTATTGTCATCTTTAGTGACAGCAGTAGTAGGCTATTTCATGCTTGTATACAGCATTTCATAGGAGGCTCTCAGGGCACTTTACAAGGGCTAGTGAATGAAGTCTCATAAGAGCCTTGTGACCTGGGTGTCACTATTGTAGACATTTGCGGAAAGGGAAACTGAACATGGAGAGTTGGTGACTTTGTGTCCGCCCCCCAAGCTCCACCTCCCACCCCTGCCAAATTATACAGCTAGTCTGGGGCAGAGCCAGGGAAAGAAATCAGGAGTCCAGATGCCCACAGTTCAGCTCAAACCACTAGACAACACTCCTCCAGTTATTTAACAGAGCAGATTTCATTAACATCAATGGAAGCTATACATGGAACTCCCTTTCTGCTATGCTCTGAGTGTCTCAAGACAGGAACATGCCCATTCATCTGACCTGCACATTCAAAACGCTAACTGGACAATCCCAGCCCCTATGCTAAAACATGCTGTTCTCCTTGCTCTAACCACCGGGACCTTCTATGCCAGACACAGCTTTCCCAGCCCAGCTCTTGAAGAGTAATGAAACTTGACTCCACATCATTAAGCTGACAGTCATGCTGAGTAGGAGACTGTCCTTTCAAAACGTAATGAACATTCCTGCTGAGTGACTGTGATTAGAGCCTCCTCAGTGCTAGGAGGGAAGTGAGTTTCTTCCTGGCCAACCTTTTCTTTTCCAAGAAGCCCATTGAGCCCACGAAGGGCCTCTCAGTTCCCTTCTCACAGTGTCTCCTGAAGGCTGTTGCTGGAGGTGTATGTCTCCTCCCCACTAATCTCTCCATTCACAAAGCCTCTGAAGTGAATTGTTACATCCCCAATCTTTAGGGTCCTGAAATTCCCATGCAGCCAGATCTTCAGGTGGTGTAATTTGACCTAGCTCCATTGCAGTCAATGGCTCAACACGAGTGTACCCAGCTGAGCATCTTATCCACTATGCTTTGTTCCTATGAATTGGGTAGATTTTGTGCAGTTTGGAGTTGTGGAACAAAAAGCTCAGAAACTCTAATTATTTTCACTGATTAAATGCAGAGCCACCTGTGCTGCTGCACTTCCAGTGTTCTGACACCTCGAGATTTAAAAACAAGTGCTTGTTCTGTTTCATTGTAGGAGCCATGATGTGGCTATTTGGGGTTGTGGAGCAAAATCTGAAACTGAGGCCACCCACCCTTCCAGAAACCCTGATGATAGGCCCAGAGGTGGTAGGGTTGGCAAGTGCGCCCACCCTGCAGTGGCAGTTCTCATCCCGTGGGGCTGGACCCAGTTCCTCACTCCTGGCACACGGGGGGTGCAGTGCTGCTCAGATTTGGCCTGGCCACCTCTTTGTCATGGACGGATGGGTGCTGGGCCAAACCCGAATGATGCTGCAACCTCATGCAACAGGTTACAATGCCAGTCACTCAGATTTGGCCCAGGTGTCCTTCCATCATGACAAAGGGAGGGCCGGACCAAATCTGAATGATGCTGCAACCCTGTGTACCAGGTTGCAACACCATGCAGTTTGCAGATCCTCTGGAGTTCCTCGGGCAAACTGCACCCCCTCCAGGTGGCCCTGTTACAGATGCACACAGGGAAAACCGGTCAGTGGGGGTAGCCTCCCATACCCACCAGCTTAGAGACATATTAGAGAAAAGCTCTGTCAGTTACATAACTCAGCACTGCTAACAGGAAGGAGAGAGTCAAGCAATAAGGCCATTTCGAGGATTCCTCCAAACATAATCTCAGGGAGGAGACAAGTGATGCCCAGGGAGTGAATTTTCATTTGGTGACCAGATGTTTAGCAGTACAAATCCTAGTGACTTTAAGCGAGCTCATGCACACAGAGCACTATAAATCTCCACGTGACAAACATACTGATCATGCTCGGTACTTATGTAGCATCATCCACCTAAGGATCTCAGTGTGCTTCCCATTCTCAAAGCACTAATTAATAGTCAAAAATTCCTTGTGAAGTAGGTCATATTGATATTATTAAAGGTGGGTTGGTCCGTTGGTATTTTTAAAAGAAGTTTGTCTTTTTTCGGTTGTGCACGATCCCCAAGCAGCTTGTGATCTCCCTTGGATTTATCTGTGATTTGAAATTACTCAGGGAATCATTTCAACAGATAACCCTTGCCCCATCACCCATGAATGAGCTGTTCATTGTCCATAGTTAGTTACCTCTGATAGGATACTTAGGTCACATGGTACCATTTCTGGTAGCTGATTGGAGCTGAAATAGGAGACGGAAGAGGCTTGGTGCCTGGGAAAGAACTGGCGGTGGGGAAAGGGCAAGAAGAGGAGAAGGAGCATGAAGGGGAGAAGATAGAGCTGAGGCCCACTGGCAGCATAGGGCAGGCTTGCACAGCTGCTGCCCATGGCCGTACTTGTTCTGTGGATTAAGGTCTCCGACACTGTCAATACAGCTTCATACAGGAAAGTTAAAGGGATGGGAGATAAAGGAGAAGAGGAGAGGCAGTGGTCACTAGAATAAAAGACTTTAGGCCATTCAGAAGCACCCTTAAAGTTAGTCACAGTCCGGCACAGCTGTGTGACAACGAAGAGTCCAGAGAGGAGACTCCCAATTTAAAAAAGGTTTCTGAGAAATACAACCGCAGAAAAACACATTGACCAAATGTTACTGAAGTCCGCTGAGTTTTAGGGGTGTATGTCAGGGTAGAATTCAACCCACTGCTTTTAAGTATTAATCTTTGAACTGAAGGGAATCTGCACATCTCCACTGAGTAGCCTTCCCTGCCTGTGAGCTCACCAACATACCTGCCTGGCGGCTTGAGAAGGCAAAGACAATGATGTCATCAAAGGTCCAGGTGTAGTCCTGGTGTGGGGGGTAAAACATCAGCTTGTCCGAAGCCTCTTTCCTCAGGTCAACGAGGAATGTGGAGTGAACCATCGGGACAGCAAAACAGCCCAACCTCTTCCATTCCCTGATCAGGGCATAATCCGGTGCCTTTCTGTAATAGCCCTGAAATGTGAAGATCCAGCACTTTATTACCATGAGACATTTCAAATGACTAGCCTACTGACTCTTTTCAGTAGAGCTTGACCAGTGCCAAAATCCCAGGTCCTCTCATTCCCAATTTTTGGGGCTGTTTGACATCTGCACTTGGAACTGTATTTCCCAAATTGCCCCACTCTTTCTTATGGGCTGACCCAAACCCCTGGGTACAAGTACCCCCAAACCTTACAGCATGACCCCATCTTCCCTTTTCAGCAGCTAATGGAGACCTAAGCTGTACTACTGCAAAGTTCCTTGGCGGCAAAGCTTCAAAGCCAGCCTGGCCAGGTGTTACTCCCTGACTCTCTAAAACCTACATTTGCACACACATCTCCAAGACTAATCCTGCAAAGTGCTGAGCACCCTCAACTTCCACTGAAGTCAATAGGAGAGGAGGGTACTGAGCAGCTCACAGTATCAAGCCCTTCCCTAATTACGGCAATCCCCTTAAAAATCAAATCCCCTTTCTGCTCCAGGGCTATCAGGCAGACACAACGCTGGTCTTGATACTGCATCCGTTGAAGTCTATGGGAATTTTCTCATTGTCTCAATAGCAACTAGAACAGGCCCTTTGTCAACAATGGGACAGATTCCTCCCACTAGAAACTGGGTGGGTTCAATTTGTCTTCTTCCTGAATCTCTGGGCTAGCTGTGCCAGAGGGTGGATTCACCCCAGGGCAGAACAGCTTTAATGTCCACTTGGGATTTCAGGGGGTTCCACCGAAGGGGTTTGTCTAGGACAGATGCTTGATCAGCATGTTACTTGTGTCTGTCTCCCAGGTGGACCTTCCATCAGTGTGGGCTCACAACCTGGGTTGTGGTGGCTTAAATCTGGCCTTTGCCCATGTAATGCTACTAACACAATCAGTGATGGAAATAACAACCTAATACTCAGGCTGAGGCAGTCCTAATACATTGATCAGATATCTGAACAATGACAAGGACTGGCGTGGATCCATAGCAAATTCTGGTCTTCTTAAAATAAAATAAAATAATAATCATAAAATAAACAACAACAATCCTAATTCCTGAATGTTCCACAAGTATCCCAGCAAACAGACGTAAGTTGAGCAAACACCTTTCAGTGCCTTTTCTCTCTCTCTCTCTCCACGTAAGTTGTGCATCATCAGGAAAGGCTCCAGCTTGTCAGTTTTGCTGCCAAACCTTCCAACAGTTATTTTCCTGAGAAGTAGATTTTGAGCTCTTCAGCTCGGTCTTTGAATTGCTACTGTTGCTCTGTACTGTTGCTGCTGCTGCACCCTGCTTTTCATGCTTGTTCTAGCCGCTATTCCTGCACTAGTCCCCAGAAGAAAACAGACCAAGAGGAGTGTGAAACCATTGGGCTAGAAGTGTAAAAACTAGGAGTGGCCAGAAAAAAAAAAAGTGGATGTTTAGTTTTCACTCTAACCATTATTTACCAGGAAGTCTGTAGATCATAGTTTCATCTTGTTTTTCTTTTCTTTACTGTCTTTTCTTAGCTAACATCAATAATGATGGAAAACTGGAAACTTGTTACCAGAGTTGTAGAATTCTGTGCCAAATCCTCTGCTGGTGGAAACTGGCTGTGATCTATTAAAGTCGACCGAGCAATGCTGATGTATGTCAGCTGTGAATCTGATCCCTTCTTTCTGAAGGCTTAAAGGGATGCTACCACCAGGATTCTCATACATTTTTAAACTTTCTTTATCCATATGTTTACTAATAACAATTCCTAATAACAAACTCAAGAATTGAAGAAGTTTAGGATGCTGTCCTGCAATTTTTACTTACATGAGTAGTCTTTAGTCTGGCCTGTAATCCCAGTGATGTCACTGGGAGAATAAGGAGTTACAAAATTGGCCACAGAGTAAGGAAGAGCAGGAAGTTCTTTCTACACTTTTCCCTGTAGCGCCAATAAAATTAATAATGAATTTCTGGATTTCTCTTCAAAATATTAAAACAAAGAGTTGGGTCAGGGCAAGACTATAGAATTGGAAATATTTATATGTATGAGTCAGAGCAATTAAGGAACCTGAAATTAAATTATTTTCTCTGAATCTGAAAATGTTTCTGTTTAATTAATTCTCTTGCAAAACTCATTTACGGATAAGGAGACATTTATCAACTTTGGAATCTCAATCTCATTATGGCCCTAAAAATATAATAATTTCTAGTGTGCGCAATATTTTTGTTAGTAATATATACCAAAGTATAGATAGGGAATAAATTATTAGGAGTGCCGTGAACAGAACAGGGCTTGAGTCTCCTCTCTAAATCAGTTTCTGGAATACTGCACTGTATAAATATGGTCGAAGTGCAAGGAGAAATGCTCACACAATGGAGTAGTGTATGGAGAAGAGTAAACTCTTAATTGATTTGTGCCAGAATACTGGAAAACCCAGGCTAAAATTATGTATCCGTGGTATTTAATTTCATTCAGATTACACAGAACATAGGGAATCACCTCCCATAGACATCAGTGCAACTGTGGGTATACTGGTATGTATACTTGGTGGGATTGGGCCATTACACATTATTTTTTGGTTACAAACAGCCTCAGTCATAGAACTTGCTCAGTCTCCTCAGGATTTAGCCTTTTCTAAGGAGGAGCCCCAGCTAAGGAAACAGGCCCCAGAAATTTGCCTGTGCTCTATATCTAGGCTATATGCCACTTTGCTCACTGCCATCATTTGATGATAACACAAAACCAGCACCTCAAAATGTTGATTGCATTGAACATTGTAATGTCCACTTGGGGTCAGCTCCAAGAACCCCAGGGAGCAGCAGCCAAGTTCTCTGATGTCTTCAATAATGGATGGCCGCTGAGTTAACTCTGCTCCTGTCTCTCTATTTCCTTCATATCATCCCCACCCGCCTCTACAGACCTTCATGCTCCTGGATGATTAATGAGAACTCTTCCCCCACCCTCCCACACACACCTGCTTATTAATCCTCTGAGATCCCAGCCCTTCAGGAGTATTCGAAGAGCCACCGATTCCCACATGAATAAAAACCCTCATAATCCCCAACTACATCCCCACCCACCCCAATTGTCCTCTGCCTGCCATGCCAAGACTCTAATGGCTTTTGCAGCTGGTTGACCCCATGCTGCTCCCCACAATGAAGCAGAAGAGCAGGACCCAGCAACAGAAGGAGGTGGGGCAAGGCTCAGAGGCAGAGGAAGGAGGAAAGGTTCCAAGCCAGAGAGAGTCAGAACAGCAGAAGCTTAGGAGAGGATTCCCTAAAAGCTTTCCCTCCCCCATTTATTCCCAGGATCCTGAAAAGACCGAAGCTTCCCCTGATTTACCTCCAGTGTCTCCTACTGTAATGATGTTTGCAACTCTGCCTCTGAGGAAGGAGCAAGCTTAGGTGGCTGCCTAATGCTCAAATCAGCCTGATTTGCATCACAGGTGGAGCAGCATCCCTTCAGAATAGAGAGCAGTCTGCACTGCAAGGCAGCTCAGGAAGACAGCAAAATTGACGTGGGGCCCACAGCATCATAGGCAAATGTGGGGTGAGTAGAGCCTGGTTGTAATAACTCGGCCAAATGTGATGTGAGCAGAGCCCTACTGTAATAACAGGGCCTCCAAATTTACCTTAATAGTGAGTTTACTGTCAAAAGGATGCAAAAGTTCTTAAGACATCACAACAATCTATAATAACAAATGTTGATGGGAAAATGTATGAAAACCAGAAAGAGAGAGAGAGAGCGCGAGACTAAATTAGTCCAGACAAAAAGGGCCTTCTCATATGGTTTATGGACTGTGTTAAAATCATGCTTGGTAGAAACATAAGATGTGGAACCAGAAATTAATGAACCAAAATTGGCATGTCAGAAACTAGACCTAATTGGTGGACAAAATAATGAGGAGATGGACTATTCCACCCAACGCTCCCTTTTTGGGTCTTTAAAGAAAGAGACTTTGGGGGGAGAATACGAAAGAAGAGATGGCAGCTACTGGAGTGAGTGTCACCACCATGGCTGCCAACCCCACTGTTTCCCAGGTCCCTGGGTCTCCATCACTTTGATCCTGAGAGATGTCCTGACCAGACCAAACTAAAGAGAGAGGGAGCCAGACAACATCACCACTTTTACCAGCTCCAGCTGAACCCTAGATACCACCTGGGATGAAATGGGATTGGACTTTAACTGCAGCAGCAACAGCAGCAGAATCTCCAAAACTTCTCTTTTCCTCAAAAGGACAGTTATCACCATCTTTGATACCATCTGTAAGGGTGTGGACTCACCTCTGCGGCGCCTCCTGCTGGTCTCTGTTGGGAATTAGCTCTGCCAGCCTTGGAGCGCCCTCTGCAGGCCTGTGATCCGCCTTACCGCTGGCCCCGTGTCCCTCCCAGGACCCCGGTGCCCCTTTTCTCTGGGTGCTGCCCCCTGGCAGTAACCCCTCAGTCTTAGGATCTCCCCTCCCCAGGGAACCTCCACCCACTATCCCCACCTCGCTTCAGTATACGGCTACTGCCAGTCATTGCCTAGCCCCTACGCCCTGGTGTCAGACTGCAGTATCAGCCTACTCATCACTGGCAAAGTTGGGTTTGGACCTGCTGCTTTTGCCTACCCCTGGGCTGCCCTCTGCAATCCCCAGTACCTGTTGGTCTTATGCTAGGCCACAGCCTGGGGCTTTCCAGGCTGGAGCTCCCCAGCTTCTCTGCCTTTCCCCAGCCCTGTTCCACTCAGGTACCCTGTCTCTAGCTCCCTGCAGCCAGGCCCTTCTTTCTCTGAATACAGAGAGAGAGTTCTTCTGGGCCTCTGGCTCACAGACTTTTATAGGGACCAGCTGGGCCTGACTGGGGCATAGCCCAGCTGTGACTACTTCCCCAATCAGCCTAACTTCTCCCTGCCACAGCCCGCTCCCTGGCTGTTTTAAGCCCTTCAGGGCAGGAGCGAGGTAACCACCCTGCTACACCATCTAAGACAGCGAGAGGGTAATCCGAGCGAGGGCTGTCAATTTGTTTACATTTCTATGGCTGCCCGCAGCTCCCAGTGGCCATGGTTCACCATTCCCGGCCAATGGAAGCTGCGGGAAGCGGCGTGGGCCGCAGGGACGTGCTGGTCACCACTTCCCACAGCTCCCATTGGCTGGGAACAGCGAACTGCAGCCACTGGGAGCTGCAGGCAGCCGTGCAAATGTAAACAAACTGTCTTGCGGCCTGCCAGTGGATTACGCTGAAGAGCCATGTGCGGCCTGTGGGCCGCAGGTTACCCACCACTGATGTAAGAGATGGTCAAACAAGGGGGGGTTTCCTTTTAAAACTCTCTCCAGCTCAAGGGAAAGGGAACAAGGGTTGTTGTTAAAATGAAAGCCTCACTGAACACTTTGCATTTCAACTGCTTTAACTGTTTTTCCTTCTTTTTTGTATTTTTAATAGGCAGGATTTTTAATGGTGGGTTTGCTGAGATCACTGTAGACCAAACACCGAATCTTGTTTAACACTGTTTAATGCTGGACAGTAACTGGGTTATGTTAACATCCTTGGGCCCCTATATTCCACCTAAATTACTACAACACCCCAGTGAAAGCTCACACATGAGGCAGCCCCCGACGCTGTTCACTAACCCCATTGAATACGTGACTTGCCTGAGGGGTGATACCACACCAGAAATTAGAATAGAGAGAGCGAGACTCCAGCATTGGTGCCACCACGGTCTTGTTCTCTGCTATCATCAGGTTCAGGGTCTCTGGGTTGGTGAGCAAGTTATCTGCGTCTACAAACTAGAGAAGGAAAAGGGAGAAAAGACTTTTTCAACACCAGATAAAGTACCGGTAATAAACTTTTACAATGTTCCTTCCTAGGAGAGGCGGTGGTTGAATGGCTCACGAAATTAGCAATGGGCTAGAGACACTTTTGCCTCTAAGTCACTGATCTGAATCCAATCTGGGTTGACAGTCACTTTAGTTGTTACCATCTGATGGCTACTGAGAGCCCATGTGAAAGGAGTTGATGGGCTCGGTCTATTTCCCAGTGGACAAGCGTCCACTATAAAAATACCACATCTAGAAGTGGCACTAATTAGCAGCTTCTGTGGAAAGGCCACTGAATGGGAAGAGAGACTGAACTTGCTTCTTCTCCTAAAGGAGATCATGAGGGAGACTTGCACTGCCAGAGCCCATGCTGGATGTTATGTGGAGAGACAGCAGCATTGGCTCCTCAGAGCAGGCACTCCCCACCCGTTTGGAGGCCGATACAGAAAGACTGTTGATCACTGCTGTAAAGTGGCTCAGATCCCACCCTTCCATGCTGTTCTGCCAAACTTCTTTCTGATGTCACCAAACTTCACTGATAGGTGCCTTTTTTAGAATCCTGCCGGCTATCACCAGCAGAACTACATTCACTGGCAAACATAGTCCAGTCTCTGTGAGCGGATCCCTGGGCACATGCTGAGCCCCATTGTACTCAGCGGGGCTCTGCACATAGATCTAATTGCAATACTGGGGCCTCACACACACAGTCTGTTGCTGATCAGATCAGCTGATTCCACAGGTGTTTTTCAAGCCGAATTCAGAGCAAACAAAGAGCTCTTCTTTTAGAAGGGAGGAACTTTTGGCAGACATTTGTGGGACTGATCAGAGCTCAGAGATGGTTTGTTTCTGCCCACTTCCCCCACTCCAAGCATGGCTGCAGAATGACTGCCTGAAAGTGTTCTGCCCAACTGCAGTTAATAAACCAAACCTCTCTTTTACCATGATGTAGTCTGACCACTTTTCTCTTGCAGTTCGCAGAGCTGCCTGCCTGAGTTTCATCACATGGGTAAACCTGGAGCTCGGCCAGTGTTTTGGCCCAATTTCATCGGGGTAAGACCTATGAAAGAAAAACAAACAGTTACTGCCTCCTGGCTCTGTCCATGCTGCAGCACCCCTGGTCATTACATTTCCCTTCTGACTTCAGCATAAAAGGAAAACAGACAGTCACCTCAACTGACCCAGGCGGCAGGAGAGCAGAAATGAAAAGGCAGGTTCTGAGGAAAAGTTTATTCCTGGAGTTTGTACACAAGGCTCTACAGAACACACCGTGCTACAGCATTTCCTGCCTCACACGTGGCTATGGTGAAAAAGGGGTGATGTCAAAAACAGCTTCTCATTCAGTAGGCCAGATTCTCTGCTGGTGTAAACCAGTGTCATTCCACTGAAGTCAGTGCAATCATGTTGATTTATACCAGCTGAGGATCTGACCTCATATAGCTGCTCCCTGCTAGATTTTAAGAGTCACATCTGTTCACATTACTCCCCTACACCCAGCAAAGCCAACACAGCTCATGGAGAGTAATCTGGATTCTTTCATGGCTTGTACATCATTAGCCATTGTTACCTAAGGCCCAATCCTGACAAACTAACACTTAATGCTAAACTTAATGGGACTAATCTTGTGAGTCAAGTTACACATGTGCTTAATGGTTTTGAGGCTTGGAGTTTGTGTTCTGATAGCAGAATCTTCATTACTGATGAGGATGTGGGAGAAAGAAAGAAACCAAGGGCCAGATCCTCAGCTGATATAAATGGATCAGACTCCACTGATCTCAACAGTTGAGGAGCTGTCTCTGAAAAATTCATATTCACTAAAAAGCAAAGTTTTTTTTACAAAACCTAAAGGAGAAAGTTTCCAAGATTAAAATTAAAAAAGTCCAGTGGAAAGAGGATTGTTATTGAAAATTAAGCAAACATTGTCCTGCAAGATTTGCAAGACAAACACCAGAGCACTATGTTGTTGAATAAGACCCTGAATGCAAAAGTGAATTCGGTGTCTTTGTCCAACCTGGGAGAAATGCAAAAAAGTTTTTTAAAAAAACAGCACAAAGGATGGAAATTAAATTATATTTTTAAAATCCTCTCACTTTCATAATCTGAAATCTTGTTAATAGGTGAAGATTTTTGTTCTTTAATATGGATGTCAAAAAAGGTAGGACAAAAAGTAAAGACAAGTAGTAATGGGTTTAGTCTGCAGCAAGGGAGATTTAGGTTAGATATTAGGAAAAACTTTCTAACTCTAAGGATAGTTAAGCTCTAGAATAGGTTTCCAAGAGAGGTTATAGAATCTCCATCATTGGAGGCTCTTAAGAACAGGTTGGACAAACACCTGTCAAGGATGGTCTGTGTTTATGTGTTTCTGCCTCAGTGCAGGGGCTTGGACAACCTCTCGAGGTCCCTTCCTGCACTAAATTTCTATGATCTTCTTTAAACTCAACAGTGTCCCTTTAAGTATCGACTTAAGTACTATGGCGGAGAATGGTTTGGAAGAGTCATCTGAGGGAAGGGATCAGAAGGAGACCCCATCGACCGGAAGGCATGGAATGCATTGTCCTAGGGATGGGGGTTCCATGACCACCAATCCCAAGAGGAAGAGACAGGTGGTGGTGGTCAGGGACTCCCTCCTAAGAGGGAAAGAGTCATCCATCTGCCGTCCAGACCAGGAAACTTGAGAACTGTGCTGCTTGCCTGGAGCTAGAATTCAGAATCTGACAGAATGTCTGCTGAGACTGATCAAGCCCTCGGACCGCTACCCCTTCCTACTTCTCCATGTGGGCACCAATGATACTGCCAAGAGTGACCTTAAGTGGGTCACAGCAGACTACGTGGCTCTGGGAAGAAGGATAAAGGAGTTTGAGGCACAAGTCGTGTTCTCATCCATCCTCCCTGTTGAAGGAAAAGTCCCAGGTAGGGACCATCGAATTGTGGAGGTAAATGTGTGGTTACGTGGGTGATGTCGGAGAAAGGGCTTTGGATTCTTCGACCATGCGATGTTGTTCCAGGAAGAAGGATTGCTAGGAAGAGATGGAATCCACCTAACGAAGAGAGGGAAGAGCATCTTCTCAGGCAGGCTTGCTAACCTAGTAAAGAGGGCTTTAAACTAGGTTCACCGGGGGATGGTGACCTAAGCCCGGAGGTAAGTGGGGAAGTGGAATACTGGGAGGAAACAAGGAGAAGGGTGCAACAGGGGAGGCATCCTGATTCATACTGAGAAAGTGGGGCAATCAGCTGGTTATCTTAGGTGCCTGTACACAAACGCAAGAAGCCTGGGAAAGAAGCAGGAAGAATTGGAAGTCCTGGCACAATCAAGGAACTATGATGTGATTGGAATAAGTGTTGGTGTGGTAACTCACATGACTGGAGCACTGTCATGGATGGGTATAAACTGTTCAGGAAGGACAGGCGTGGGAGAAAAGATGGAGGAGTTTTCCTGTATGTAAGGGAGCAGTATGATTACTCAGAGCTCCAGTATGAAACTGGAGAAAAGCCTGTTGAGAGTCTTTGGGTTAAGTTTAGAGGTGAAAGCAACAAGGGTGATGTCGTGGTGGGTGTCTGCTATAGACCACCAGACCAGGAGGATGAGGTAGATGAGGCTTTTTTCAGACAACAGAAGTTTCCAAATGACATGGGGGACTTCAAATCCCCCTGACATCTGCTGGGAGAGCAATACAGCAGTGCGCAGACAATCCAGGAAGTTTTTGGAGAGCGTTGGAGACAACTTCCTGGAGCAAGTGCTGGAGGAACCAACTAGGGGCCGTGCTCCTCTTGACCTGCTGCTCACAAACAAATTGGTAGGGGAAGTAGAAGTGGATGGTAACCTGGGCAATAGGGACCAAGAGATGGTCAAGTTCAGGATCCTGACAAAAGGAAGAAAGGAGAGCAGCAGAATATGGACCCTGGCCTTCAGAAAAGCAGATTTTGACTCCCTCAGGGAACTGATGGGCAGGATCCCCTGGGAGGCTAATATGAGGAGGAAAGGAGTCCAGGACAGCTGGCTGTATTTTAAAGAAGCCTTATTGAGGGCACAGGAACAAACCATCCCGATGTGCAGAAAGAATAGCAAATATGGCAGGTGACCAGCTTGGCTTAACAGAGAAATCTTCGGTGAGCTTAAACACAAAAAGGAAGCTTACAAGAAGTGGAAACTTGGACAGATGAATAGGGAGGAGTATAAAAATATTGATTGAGCATACAGGGGTATAATCAGGAAGGCCAAGGCACAATTGGAGTTGCAGCTAGCAAGGTATGTGAAGGGTAACAAGAAGGGTTTCTACAGGTATGTTCGCAACAAGAAGGTGGTCAGGGAAAGTGTGGGACCTTTACTGAATGGGGGAGGCAACCGACTGACAGATGATGTGGAAAAAGCTGAAGTACTCAATACTTTTTTTGCCTCGGTCTTCACAGACAAGGTCAGCTCCCAGACTGCTGCAATGGGCAGCACAATATGGGCAGGAGGTGAGCAGCCTTCAGTGGTGAAAGAACAGGTGAAGGATTATTTAGAAAAGCTGGACATACACAAGTCCATGGGTCCAGAACTAATGCATCCGAGGGTGCCATGGGAGTTGGCTGATGTGATTGTAGAGCCATTGGCAATTATCTCTGAAAACTCATGCCGATGGGGGGAGGTCGTCGATGACTGGAAAAAGGCTAATGTAGTGCCCATCTTTTAAAAAGGGAAGGAGGAGAATCCAGGGAACTACAGACTGATCAGCCTCACCTCAGTCCCTGAAAAAATCATGGAGCAGTCCTCAAGGAATCCATTTTGAAGCACTTGGAGGAGAGGAAGGTGATCAGGAACAGTCAACATGAATTCACCAAGGGCAAGTCAATCCTGACCAATCTGATTGCCTTCTATGATGAGATAACTGGCTCTGTGGATATGGGCAAAACGGTGGACATGATACATCTTGACTTTGGCAAAGCTTTTGATATGGTCTCCCATAATATTCTTGCCAGCAAGTTAAAAAACTATGGATTGGATGAATGGACTATAAGGTGGATAGAAAGTTGGCTAGATCGTCGGGTTCAACAGGTAGTGATCAACGACTCGATGTCTAGCTGGCAGCCTGTATCAAGTGGAGTGCCGCAGGGGTCGGTCCTGGGGCCGATTTTGTTCAACATCTTCATTAATGATCTGGATGCTGGGATGGATTGCACCCTCAGCAAGTTCGCAGATGACACTAAAATGAGGGGAGAAGTAGATATGCTGGTGGGTAGGGATAGGGTCCAGGGTGACCTAGACAAATTGGAGGATTGGGCCAAAAGAAATCTGATGAGGTTCAACAAGGACAAGTACAGAGTCCTGCACTTAGGACAGAAGAATCCCATGCACTGCTACAAGCTGGGGATCGACTGGCTAAGCGGCAGTTCTGCAGAAAAGGACCTGGGGATTACAGTGAACAAGAAGCTGGATATGAGTCAACAGTGTGCCCTTGTTGCCAAGAAGGCTAACGGCATATTGGGCTGCATTATTAAGAGCACTGCCAGCAGATCGAGGGAAGTGATTATTCCCCTCTATTTGGCACTGGTGAGGCCACATCTGGAGTACTGTGTCCAGTTTTGGGCCTCCCACTACAGAAAGGATGTGGACAAATTGTAGAGATTCCAGCGGAGGGCAACCAAAATGATTAGGGGGCTGGGGCACATGACTTATGAAGAGAGGCTGAGGGAACTGGTCTTATTTAGTCTGCTGAAAAGAAGAGTGAGGGGGGATCTGATAGCAGCCTTCAACTACCTGAAGGGGGGTTCCAGAGAGGATGGAGCTAGGTTGTTCAAAGTGGTGGCAGATGACAGAACAAGGAGCAATGGTCTCAAGTTGCAGTGGGGGATGTTTAGGTTGGATATTAGGAAAAACTATTTCACTAAGAGGGTGGTGAAGCACTGGAATGGGTTATCTAGGGAGGTGGTGGAATCTCCATGCTTAGAGGTTTTCAAGGCCTGGCTTGACAAAGCCCTGGCTGGGATGATTTAGTTAGGCTTGGTCCTGCTTTGAGCAGGAGATTGGACTAGATGACTCCTTAGGTCTCTCCCAACCCTAATCTTCTATGATTCTAAGTAAATGATAGTTTCCCTCAAGATTCCTTCCTCGGGCTTGCACTAATTCCCTGGATGGAAAATTACTGAATATTGAAAGCCAGGGACAGAGTTTTGACCAGGGTTGGAGCATGTTTCCGTGAGTCTTCTGGAAAATAAGGAACCAATCTTTAATTCATTGTACCTTTCAGGGAGATTTTTTGGGTGTGCAAGGAAGGCAGGCTCACATGGGAAATGACTGAATAGAACTGCTTTTTGCTGATAGGTCCCCATCTGGCAAAGTCCTTAACTTTAAACACATGAGTATTCCCACTGAAGTTAAAGATGTGCTTAAGTGCTTTGCTGAGACAGGGCCTTAAAGAATCTGAGTGTAAATCCTGCAACAATCATTTGTTTAAACCACCATTGGTTTAAAAATTTCTATAATCTTGATATTGAAACCCCCAAACTGTTTAGGAAATCACTGGCCATGATACTCACTGAGGCTCCTCCATAGGCCTCCACTCCACATAATGATACAGTTTTTGCACATTCTTCAGCCACTCTCTGAGGATCTCTGTGGTGTTATCAATGTTATGGTCAGTGGCTGCCCTGGAGAAATAAGGGCACAAAGAATCCCATTAATGTAGGATCTGAATAACAGACACAGACTGGACAGGGTAGGACCAGATTCTTTCTTGACAAAGAAATGCCCTCAAATGGCCGGACATACATTGTGTATAAACAGTAAAGTGCACCTGTATTTTGGCTGGCACCCCTGTAACTTTCCTCCTGTCCTGGCCTAGGACAGATTAGGCCTGCCAGGAGCTCATATAATCTGCACTGGAAGTGTGTGTATAGTTCCAAATCCTGGTAAGAGACATACACACAAATCCATTCAACCCCCCTTAGGATTCCCCTCGTGGGATTCTCTCTGCAGCACCTGTCCGGGTATGTCTACACTGCAATTAAAAACTGCCAGCTGGCCCGGGCTAAAAGCTCGGACTCAGGAGCTGTTTAATTGCAGTGTAGATATTAGTGCTCAGGTTTGAGCCCTGGATCTAGGACCCTGTAAGGTGGGAGGGTCCCAGAGCTCGGGGGTCCATAGGAGAAGGCCCGCGGCTTCTTCAACTGTTTCTGCCACCCGCTTTTCTGAGGTTGAATGTGTGCACTCGTGTTGTAAGAATCGGGTATAAAATAGCCCCAACTGAAATCAAATCTCAGCAGGGTAGATTCAGCCCTTCATGCTCCCTAAAGCTGAGCACCACTTTCCTATTGCTCTATTTCCAATGCAATTTACTATGATTGGGTCTTTTGCAGGAAACCTGACAGACTGGAGTCCTGACAGATTCACTGTAACATTAAGGATCCCACAGCACTTTTCCTAAGAGCTGGGATTTGCCCATTGACATTGGACAAAATATTCCCTATCCTCAAAGCCATGCAGCGGGCTGAGTACTACCATGGTCCCAGAGGCAGACACATTTCAGTGGCACTGTACGGGGCAGATCCTTAGTTGTATAACATGGCATAGCTCCATGGACTTCACCCTGCTAAACCTGCTAAGGATCTGTGCCCTCTGTATTTAATTTATGCAGCGCTTTGAGATCTTTCAGGACAAGTTCTTAGGTATTTTTTCTTACAATATTATATGACCTTATGAGACACAAACAAGGTCTGATTCTTCTCTTGTTTACACTGGTTCCATATCAGTGAAGCTTTTGTCTCCAGGGAATTTACCCGGTTTAGTGAGAGGAAAATCAAGCTGGGAAAGAATCAAATAGCTTCAGGACAGAAAGAAAGAAAGAAAGAAGTAGCCCAGTGCCAATCCTAGGAGTCTTATTGGTGCTCCTGGTTTCCCTCAATGAATATAAAAAGCCACGGCCTGTAACAGAAGACAGCAGTGGTTTTAGCCAGCTGCACCAATAACTTCAAGGGTTGTCTAACATTTACAATCCACATTCCTAAAATATCAGGGCACTCTTTTTAGTGGCCCTGCATTAGCAATCATTTGTGTTGCAGTAGCACTTAGGAGCCCCAGTCGTGGGACAGGCCTCCATTGTGGTAGGCGCTGTATAGACATAGAACAAAAAGACATGCCTTCCCCTAAGAGCTTCCAAGTGTGTCTCCCTTCACATTTTACAAGGTCCTAGTTACTCCTGATGACAGGGGAGGTTTTCAAGGGAGAGTTAGGCACACAATATGGTCAAGACAGGTTGTGTAGGTACCTAACTCCCCTTTGTGCCTTTGACAATATCCCCCAATTTTTCTATCCTGCTGAGTACATGTAAGGGAGAAGAAGAGGGTTTGACTGTAGTTTGGAGAGGGGAGTTGAAGCTCTGGCTCTGGGGTTGGGCCAGCTCCTTTATTACCGTGGAGCTGCTCTCTCACTTCACGCCAACGCCGAGTGTGGACTCTTTCTCCACTCAGCCCTGAGAACTACACAACCCCAGAATGTCAGCAGTATTGACATTCACGGGGAGAGCAAAGCGAAGGAAGTAGGAAGAGATCGAGATAGTCATTAACAAAGGAAAAGCAATTTCCTTTAAAAAAAATGAATATGAGGGAACGTTCCCTTTCCCAGCTGTTGATATACAGACATGAGGTCTGTTCTTGGAGGCTGGAAAAGCAGCTCCCCTAGGAAATAAACGCTGGCTAGCTGAACAACCGTCCTTATGGATTAAGCAGACAGACACATAGGCTGTGTTTTACAGAGTTACAGCAATTCCCCCGTTAGCAGCTAATTCACACTTATATCAATAGTGCCTCCTTGCTTGCTCCAGTCCAAGCGTGGAGACAGAAGTCTGCTCATACTGTCTGTTAGTGCAGGGATGCAACTATAGGGTTCTACAATGAGCTCCATAACTGTCCTCGTTTTTGAGAGAGGCGCAGCGCACACAGACCACATGTTCAGCATGCGGTGCTCCATGTTGTGCCAAGATGGAGCACTTTTTGAAAATAAACACTTGACTTGTGCTACACTAATTGCTGGAGTCTTTCATAAAACATTGCGATCAACACAAACACAAGTTTATGTGACAAAAATGTATTTGTGATCTCAGTCCAGTTCTACTGGACAAGCGTCCTCTTCACAAAAGCCTCCATAAAAAGCTGCACTAGCTGGCACTCGCCAAAGGGAGGCTGAGAGGTGAAATGAAATGGAAGCTGGTGGAATGGCTAGGTCATCAGAGAGGTCACTAGAGGGAAGCCTGCATAGCTGGAGCCTATGCTGTACCTACTCTGTGGGTTAGGGACTAAATCCTGTTCCCATTGGAGTTTTGCCAGTGACTTCACGGAGACAAGGATTTGGCTCAGATAAAGGATTTCAGTCTCCAGGTGTGTCCATCCAGTGGCATTTATAAGCCTTAAACTCTCAAACACAACAAAGTTAGTCACTTCTTGGATCACACATGCTCGGTGACTAGCAATTTGGCAAACCTTTACTTTTTCCAATTTAGAGCTTTAAAAATAGGCCATTCCCAACAGCTATTTTTGTTATTGTTCTCAGAACTATTTACATTTAACACCATTAAAAGTCAGCATTCACCCATTGTTTACACACAGTGGTATCTTACCGCAGCAGTATGCATCCGCCCTTGGGATAAGAAGTGACTGTGGTGTCTCCAATATCTCTGTCTGGAAACAGTGGGGAAATCTTGACTATTTTATGACACCAACTGCATAAAAACCAAACCACCAACACCAAAAACCAAACAAAACATCAACACAGGTTTCTACTGTTTCTACATAAGTTTCCCTTATAAACTCTGCTTTTCTGTAATCACACGAGCAATCTCTGCCACAGTCACCTTTTAGGGGAGAATGGGACATCGAGTAGGTTG
The DNA here is from genome assembly GCF_013100865.1 of Trachemys scripta elegans. NCBI lineage: Eukaryota > Metazoa > Chordata > Testudines > Emydidae > Trachemys > Trachemys scripta. The sequence continues at coordinate 55,290,195 of NC_048305.1, forward strand.
CAGATTGGTAATACAATCCAGAGCTTTTTAACCTCAGCGCTCCAATTCTAACTTAGAGGTTACTCTCCCATTGTTTCCCATGGCATAACGGAAAGGAATCTGATAGTCTCAGTCCAATTCCAATAGCACAGAGTTGTCCACATCACGAAAAACACCATCATCATTTGCTTCCTAACTGGCTGTCTGGGGTGGTACACTGAATGGCCATGGAGAATGGGCTATACTCTCCCCTACAGAAACAGTTCCTGCCAGAAGGGGGTTGAGGCACATTGACAGGGCAATTTGTGAAAAGCATATGCTGTACTTGGTCTGTCTGAACAAACATGGACTAATTTACTAGAATGCTCTGTGGTGGTGCAGGGATAAATGCAAGTGACAGAGGACTCATTGTGAGGATGCACAGTTTCACACTAGCTAGTCTTGATGCTTCAGTTACACACAATATTCTCCACTGTAAAGGAGCCTTCTTTGTGCTCAAACTATTGACATTTTAAAACTCATCCTGAATGCAGCTCTGCACTAAACAAGCCTCTTTTGAAAACTGACACTGAGAAAACAGCTTGATTTTTTTTTAAAGCAGCATTTGCTTGGGCGTATTGGTGTTGCCCTGACCCCAGCTTTCAATGGAGTTTCATGAATGAGAGACAACTTCTAAATTCAAAATTTCAGCACAGTTCACACCCAGTATGTAGACAGCACACAATCCTCATTAAAGTTCAACGTGACCAGCCATAAGGTCATATTAAGAATGGTGACTGGACTGCCCCCTGCTGGTGTAAAGTAGTAAAAACAAAATCAAACCCAGATTTCTGTAGCTACAGATAGCTACAGATCCTAAAACAGGCACCCAGATTCTGCCTGAGTGCTGCATTAAAACAAGTTTTCAGGAATTCCACCAAATTTGCATCCCATGGAGCAGATGGCAAAAGTCCCTAACTCCATTGTTAATATGGCCAGGCTGGCACAGAGCTATAGTTCCCAGCATACAATGCCCCATCCTGATCCAATTGGTCAGGCTGACAGAGCTGCTTAGCTAGACATGGAGCACTGTATGCTGGTACCTGTAGTCTGCACGGCTTGCATCACTGTATGAAAGAGTAGAGTGGCCTGGGGCCATGTTGATGAACTCACTAGACCATCTTAGCCATTCCTGTCCTTTGATTTACCTAAACTGTAGTAGAATAACCTATACAATATTGCCAATTCCAGACATTCAAAAATCATGATTTGAGCCCCCCAAAACCATGAGATTGGCTGATAAGCCATGAGATGTTTTAAAAAAAATAAAACTTGTTCTTCTGGTTTCTCAGCCTCTAGGGTGCACTCTGGTCATGTTTTCAAGATTTTCTCTGCAACCACGAGGGTTAGAAATTTTCATTTAAAAAAGACAGTAAACTAAGTGACCACAAGCACCGGTCATTCATACCCTACAAACTACTGTAATAATCTTACTACAAAATATGCCTTATGAGATATCATTTGAAAACCAATAATTCACTGATCATTAATATTCTTGGGTGTATGGATGCAGTGTGTATTAAGAGTTGTGGATATATGCTGGACTTATTAATAAAGTGTGTTTAAACCAGGCATATGAAGGAAAGTTGGTAAACAGATCTTCCTGAGACAACGGAACGTGTATTTGATTCTCTGACCATCCCGCAATTCAGGCAGACACAATGAAAGTCCATTTTTACATACACCTCTATCCCAATATAACGCGACCGGCTATAACATGAATTCGGATATAACACGGTAAAGCAGCGCTCCGTGGGAGGGCGGGGCTGTGCACTCCAGCGGATCAAAGCAAGTTCGATATAACATGGTTTCACCTATAACACAGTAAGATTTTTTGGCTCCCGAGGACACCGTTATATCGGGGTAGAGGTGTATTAGGTAAACAGTGCAGTTAGGTTAAAAAGCAGCATTTGTCTCTTTACAAGAACAAATGAATCTTATTATTTCTCTGAGCTGCCCCGGAGAGGGCTAGACAATTGCAGAGCACATGGTTTTGGGGGAACTCAGGACTGAGAGTGTGTTGGGTCCCCTTGCTGGTTGTAACCAAGTCTGGTGGAAGCCAAAGTGGGGCCATGAGCTGTGGACAGGCAGCTAGAGTGAGAACTGCTGAACCAGGGCTGTCAAGCACACAGATACTTCAGGGTGTGACCTGTAGGCTGGTAGGCTGGTTATGAGAGTCCCACGCTGGCTGCTACAGCAGCAAAGCATTGTAAGTAGAGCTGTCAAGCAATTAAAAAAATTAATTGTGATTAATCATGCTGTTAAACAATAATAGAAAACCATTTATTTAAATAATTTTGGATGTTTTCTACATTTTCCAATATAATGATTTCAATTACAACACAGAATACAAAGTGTACAGGGCTCACTTTATATTTGCTTTTATTACAAATATTTGCACTGTAAAAAACAAAATAAATAGTATTTTTTAATTCACCTAATACAAGTACTGTAGTGCAATCTCTTTATCATGAAAGTTGAACTTACGAATGTAGAATTATGTAGAAAAAATAACTGTATTCAAAAATAAAACAATGTAAAACTTTACAGCCTACAAGTCTACTCAGTCTTATTTCTTGTTCAGCCAAACAAGTTTGTTTACATTTGCAGGAGATAATGCTGCCTGCTTCTTGTTCACAGTGTCACCTGAAAGTGAGAACAGGAGTTTGCATGGCACTGTTGCAGTCAGCGTCACAAGATATTTACAAGCCAGATGCGCTAAAGATTCATATATCCCTGCATGCTTCATCCACCATTCCACAGGACATGCATCCATGCTGACGGGTTCTGCTCGATAACGATCCAAAGCAGAGCGGACCGATGGATGTTCATTTTCAACATCTGAGTCAGATGTCACCTAGGGTTACCATATTTCAACACTGAAAATAGAGGACACTCCATGGGGGCCCTGGCCCTGCCCCAACTCCACCCCTTCCTCGCCCCTGGCCCGGCCCCTTCCCCACCCCCATTCCAACCCCTCCCCCAAAGTCCCTGCCCCAACTCTGCCCCCTCCTCCCTCCCGCTCTGATCTTGGTTGGGGGTTGCTAAGTGCTTCCCTGCTCCCCATTCGCCCTGCAGCCCCCCCGCCCCTGCAGCCTGTGACCCCTGCTCCCCACTCGCCCTGCAGCTCCTGCACCTCCCCACCCCTGCGGCCTCTGTGACCCCTGCTCCTCACTCGCCCCCCCCACTGCCCCTGCAGCCTCTGCGCCCCCTTCCTGCCCTGCCCCTGCGCCCCCTGCCCCTACAGCCTCTACACCCCCCGCCCCTGCAGTCTCTGCGCCCCCTGCCTGCCCTGCCCCTGCACTCCCTGCCCCTGCAGCCTCTGCACCCCTGCAGCCTCTATGCCCCTACCTGCCCTGCTCCTCCTTGCCCTGCAGCCTCTGCACCCCCCCGCCTTCCCTGCTCCCTCGCTCACCCAGCAGCCTCTGCCTGGCGGGGGCTTCGGAGGCTCAGCGGCGACCAGGGCGGTGCGGGTTCCTGCAGCCCCGGCACACGCCGCCTCCTTCCTGCCGCCGACGAGCATGTTCCCCAGCCTGTCCCCGCTGGAACAGCTCCTGCAGCGCCGGGTTCTGAGCCGCGCACGGCGACGGGGCCGCAGGAAAGGTCCCCCAGTGGCTGGGGGTCCCCGCCCGCGAGGGAAGCCTGAGCCACTGTGTGGGCCCGGCCTCCCTGTGGTCCTGCGGGCTCGGCTGGGGGGCCGCGGTCCGCCTGGCCTGCGGGGGCAGCAGCGGCCCCTCCGCCGCCTTCTGCAGCTGCGCCCCCCCGCCCGAGCTCGCTACAATGTAGCTGGGGCGACTGGGCTGCGCTGCAGACCCGGCGGATTGTGCTGGAGCCGGGCGGACCCTGGCTTATGCCTCCCTATTTCCCCGGACATGTCCGGCTTTTTGAAAATTCCCCCCGGATGGGGATTTGAGCACCAAAAAGCCAGACATGTCCGGGGAAATCCGGACGTATGGTAACCCTAATGTCACCTGCAGAAAGTTGATTTTCTTTTTTGGTGGTTCGAGTTTTGTAGTTTCTGCATCGGAGTGTCGCTCTTTTAACACTTCGGAAATCATGCTCCACACCTCGTCCCTCACAGATTTTGGAAGGCACCTCAGTTTCTTAAAGCTTGGGTTGAGTGCTGTAGCTAACTTTAGAAGTCTCACATTGGTACCTTCTTTGCCTTTTGTCAAATCTGCAGCAAAAATGTTCTTAAAATGAACATGTGCTGAGTCATCATCAGAGACTGCTATAACATGAAATATATGGCAGAATGCAGGTAAAACAGAGCAGAAGACATACAATTCTCCCCCAATGAGTTCAGTCACAAATTTAATTAACACATTATTTTTTTAACAAGTGTCATCAGCATGGAGGCATGTCCTCTGGAATTGTGGCCAAAGCATGAAGGCACATATGAATGTTTAGCATATCTGGCACATAAATGCCTTGCAATGCCAGCTACAAAAGTCCCATGAGAAAGCCTGTTTTCACTTTCTGGTAATATGGTAAATAAGAAGTGGGCAGCATTATTTCCCGTAAATGTAAACAAACTTGTTTCTTTTAGCAATTGGTTGAACAAGAAGTAGGACTGAGTGGACTTGTAGGCTCTAAAGTTTTGCATGGTTTTGTTTTGAGTGCAGTGGGTAGCTCAGTGGTTTGAGCATTGGTCTGCTAAACCCAGGGTTGTGAGTTCAATCCTTGAAGGGGCCACTTAGGGATCTGGGGCAAAATCAGTACTTGGTCCTGCTAGTGAAGGCAGGGGGCTGGACTCGATGACCTTTCAAGGTCCCTTCCAGTTCTAGGAGATGGGATATCTCCATTAATTTTTTTTTATTTTTTATTTTTAAAACAAAAAAATCTACATTTGTAAGTTGCACTTTCATGATAAAGAGATTGCAATACAGTACTTGTATGATGTGAACTGAAAAAATACTATTTCTTTTTGTTTATCATTTTTACAGTGCAAATATTTGTAATAAAAATAATAATATAAAGTACACTTTGTGTTCTGTGTTGTAATTGAAATCAATATATTTGAAAATGTAGAAAAACATCCAAAAATATTTAATAACTTTCAACTGGTATTCTATTGTTTAACAGTGAGATTAAAACTGAGATTAATTTTTTTAATCACAATTATTTTTTTGAGTTAATCGCATGAGTTAACTGCGATTAAGCGACATCCCTAATTGTAAAGCATCCAAGGTTGCAAGGTAAGTGGTGACACAACCCCTCACTGATCTGGATTGCTAGGGTTACCATATTTCAGCAAGCAAAAAAGAGGACGGGAGGAGCCCCGCCCTAGCCCCGCCCCCGCCCCTCCCACTTTCTGCCCCCCTCAGAGCCCCCAACCCTCCCCCCGCTCCTTGTCCCCTGACTGTCCCCTCCTGGGACCCCTGCTCCTAATTGCCCCCCAGAACCCCACCCCCTACCTAAGCCTCCCTGTTCCTTGTCCCCTAACTGCCCCCTCCTAAGACCCCCCCCACCCTAACTGCCCCCCAGGACCCTACCTCCTACCTGTACCCTGACTGCCCAAAACCTTATCCACACCCCTCCCAGAAAGCCCCCCCTGAACTCCTGGACCCCCCCGTCTCTTGGCTGCCCCCTCCAAAACCTCCCTGCCCCTTCTCCGACCCCCTGACCCCCTTGTTGTTGGCCTTTGCCTAACGTCTCTGTGAGCAGTTCATCCCGGCAGGCTGGCTGGCAGGGGAGGAGGAGCGGGGGAGGAGCTCCAGACTGCCGGTGCGAACTGCCGGAGGCGATCTGTGAATGCAGGGAGGGAGAGAGGGAGGGAGTGATCTCTGCTGCAGGAGAGGCGGAGGACGTGCTCTCTCTGGCTGTCGGAGCCCCATGTAAGTGACACCATCCGGCTGGCTGCCCTGTTAGCCGCGCGCGCTCTGCATGGGGGGGAAGTCCGGACATTTACAAATTCCCCCCGGACGCTATTTTTAGCTCAAAAAGCTGGACATGTCCGGGGGAATCCGGACGAATGGTAACTCTAGGATTGCACTCCAAACCATAACACTAAAATTCACGCACAATAATGAAATGGCTCCAGGAGCTGGGGATTGAAGTAAAGCATGAAATACTTGGAGATGTGATCATGGATCTCACAAGAATGGGCAACAGTGCAGAGCCAAGGGAAAAACCCTGGACTACCATTTTCCCCTTTCAAAAGGCTCCCATTGACATAAAGGGTTTTGGATCAGCCCTCAATGCTTTAAGGCTATGGCAATAACAGGGCTGATGATGCCCTTATTGAAGTCAACGGCAAAACTCCCATTTAGTACAACAGAAACAGGCCCACTCTGACTATGGTAGTTCTGTCCAGTGCACTGAAATCAGACACCTGACAGACAATTCCCCCAATTCAAGTAGTAACGTGCTCTGCTTGTGAAAATAAGAGTAGAAGTTTTAACATTGAATGTCCTTTCTCTTAAAGGGGTTAAGTCAGGTCATTCACCCTTGCATTAAAAGGGAGATTTTAAAGTTCAAAGCTAGATTTGGTTAACAGAAAGGTTTTGTTAAACATTCTCTTACAGGGCTTACAAGTCACAAAAGTGAATCTGATACTCTACTTTCAGGCCTGGTCCACATGGGAAATGTTACCAATTACACATAACTCCCCAACGCAGACACTCTTATCCAATCTGAATGACTTTTTTTCAGTTTAACTAAAACCCCTTCCCAAGAATTGAAATCTAAACCAAAAATGCCGCTCTTACACTCTAATAAGAGTGTCCAGATGGGGAGTTATATCAGCATCAACTATACTGGTTTCAATTTACAACGTAGCTTATACCAATCTAATTCTGCTATGTAGTTCAGCCCCCACTGTCCAAGCTAAGTGAAATACAACCTCCCCATCCAAAAAAACCCCAACCAACCCTAAGTATCACAGATGGTGAAAATAAGCAAGCCATTTTAAAACTTTCACAGATGTAATTAACGTATTACTGATAGGGGTAAGGAAAATTGCTGTTATAAATACTGCATAGTATTTTTAGCCTGATGTCTCTTTAAACTTAGGTTTTGTGTGTGTTAATTTAGGTTCTGGCAATTCTGTCCCTCTCCCTGCAAAAACAAAAAAAAAAAGAAGGTATAAAAAATTCCATCAACTTTTCACTCCTTTAGCACCCTATTTTGAATTCTCAAATTATTTACAGTTTATTTACCTCAAGTGTGGTGTTGGAAGAGCACAGGAGAATATTTTGCTATTTTTCACCACTGCAGGAAAGGTACTGTCGGGCAGGAGGAACACTGTGTGCCTTTTAGCCTCCCAGTTTCCATGCAGCATTGTAACACATGCGGTGGAAAAATCTAACACAAGTGGCCTGCAGTAGTTTTCCTACTGCATTTAATATTCCCTAACTCTTCACTTGGGTAGGCTGGGAGGAAGAGCTTTTACTGATGGTGTTTGCTGTAGTTTTAAAATATTACATTGGAAAGCAGATTAACAACAGTAGGCAACTGATTTTCCAAAATAGAAGAAAATGGTAAGAGCAGCTTCTCTTTCTTTACATGACTGCTTAAAAGGTTCTTAGACTTTTTACAATAAAGATCAAATAGTGGAACAGTTAACCAAAAGCCTGATCCGGCACAAATTACCGGTAAGTCAACTGGCGCTTTACGTTGAGACTCTAGAGCTGTATACAAAAGGCCATTACAGTAGAACCTAAGAGTTAGAAACACCAGACTTACGAACTGACCTGTCAACCACACACCTCATTTGGAACCAGAATACACAATCAGGCAGCAGCAGAGACAAAAAAAAAGGGCAAACACAGTACAGTATTGCGTTAAACACAAACTACTAAAAAATAAAGGAAAAGCAGCATTTTTCTTCTGCATAGTAAAGTTTCAAAGCTGTCTTAAGTCAATGTTCAGTTGTAAACTTTTGAAAGAACAACCATAACATTTTGTTCAGAGTTACAAACATTTCAGAGTTACCAACAACCTCCATTCCCGAGGTGTTCCTAACTATGAGCTTGTACTGTATATTTAATGGAAAGTCTCCATTGACTTCTATGGATTTTGTATCAGGCCCGTAATGAGGTCCTTAGGACAATCATGCTGTAGAAGCTAGCAATGGAAAGGCTCCACTCAATCATCTTGTTCATCTCCTAAGAGACTTTGAGCCAGGAATGAAGCATTTGTGGCAGGTTAGCTGTTGAAATAAAGAGTTATATAGGGTCCTTCCTGTTTGCAATGGAGTACTGAAGAAGGCTACACTTGAAGTGTTTCTCTACATTCTCAGATCTAAGGTAGAGAAAACTCTCGAATACAAACAGACAAAGGCTACATCTACACTACAGGGGTGGGTCAATTTAAGATACGCAAATTCAGCTACGTGAATAGTGTAGCTGAATTCGACGTATCGCAGCCGACTTACCCCGCTGTGAGGACGGCGGCAAAATCGACCTCTGCGGCTTCCCGTCAACGGCGCTTACTCCCACCTCCACTGGTGGAGTAAGAGCGTCGATTCGGGGATCGATTGTCGCGTCCCAACGGGACGCGATAAATCGATCCCCGAGAGGTCAATTTCTACCCGCCGATTCAGGCAGGAAGTGTAGACCCAGCCCAAGTCACTCACCCAAGTTATGCCCACAAAACTAGTGCACAGCCCCCCTGTATCCACAAATTGTGAATGTGACTGAACAAACTGTCCTTGGCACACACAAATCAGGTAATTCCAAGAGCAAAAGGGTATTTGGATGTGCAGTCACCTAATCTGTTTGCATGCTCAAATCCAGAATTTGCCCTACATCCATTGAGCTTGGGGATTTGGGTAAGCCACTTGGCACAGGTGATCTTAAAAAGCACATGGGACAAATCCTGCCACTCCTGAATGGGTGCACAGTGCCTTCCGGCAGCAGAACCAATGCAGCAGAGGACAGGAGTTGAGGAGGTGCCATAGAAGGTCTATAACACCTGCATGGCACAGAGCCCCCCACAGTAGGGACTCTCTGTGATTCTGGAGGAAGGGGAAGGATTTTATAAAACTTGAGAGCAACAGAAATGTTTCATGATTTTATTTAAGCCAACAGTTAAACTAAAGCCAGATTTTTATTCCATTTAAGCATTGCCCTCCACTTCACTAAGATACAGGAGCAGAATGTGGCGCTAAATGTGAATCTGATCTAAAATCCACTGGAGTCAATGAGAGTCTTTCTATTGACTTCAGTGGACTTTGAATCAGTCCCTGTATGCAGAGAGTGAAACCCATGGATATATATATTTTAAGGCAAAAAAGACCATTATTATCATTTGGTCTGAGCTCCTGCATAACAAAGGGCAGAGAATTTTACCAGTGATTCTTGAAAACTGACTGGAAACTTTAGCGAAGTATAAAATATTAAAATGAGCGTCACTGATGAAAAGTACATTTGATTTTTAAAATGATTTCCGTTTTAATAATCTACAATGTTATTTGGTAACAGAAGGATTTTTAATATATAATTCTAATTATGATAATTTAAGATAAACTAACACACGATAGGTACAGAGCTAGGTAGCTTCTGCTTCATATGACCTTTTCAAGCTAATGGGGCCTCCAAACAGTTTGAATTATACAGATGGAGCATTTATAGAGGGCCTGATTCATCTTTCACATGAATAATGTCAATCAGGAGTAACTTCACCTGTGTGAGAGGAGAGACAGGTCCAGTGGCTAACACGCTGTCCTGATTAATTTTTGTGTTTATTTCTGGATACACCTAGTCCTCCCAAAAGTAACCAAAAAAAAAAAAAGGCAACAGAATCCTAATACGAGCCAAATATGAATTTGGTTTTAGAATTCCCATAACAAGTGGTAAGTAAAGAACAGACAAGTCATTTATTCCTGTCTTTTCATTAGGGGTGTGTGACTGCTGCCAGAATTTTAAAAATCCCCAAACAACCAACTGGCACATCTCCCTGCAAACCAAAAACAAATCTTGAGTAGGACACTATAAAGTGGAGAGAAACTAGAAGAGAACTTTTGTTTCCTAAAGGAAGAAATATCAAAACACGGCTAAAACTTCTGAAACCCAGGGAGAAGACTTTTCCAAGAGCAAGCAGAGAATTAACAGGGAGCAACTACTGCAAGTTAGTGGACTCATGCACATTTTTCAGGAATATCAGTGCTAGACCACCTTCTACCTAGGGGTCTCAGCACACTACCCAAATAATAACTCTAACAGCACCTAAATGAGGTTTTACAAATGGGAACCCAAGCCAAGAAAGGTTATGTTATTTACACCTTGTCTCACAAAAACTCTCTGGCAGGGTTGGGAGTAGAATCCAGATTTCCTGATTCCCAGTCCTTTACTTCAGCTACAGAACCATCCTTGCCCATTGGGGGGAGTAAATAATATTATCAAATGTTGTTTAATCACAATTCCTCTGCTCCCACCACAGTAGCTGAAGCATCGGTCTACACAGTAATACAGCAAGTCAAATGACGTTCACTGCACCTGTCAAGGTGAGTAGCAAGGAAAAGTGAGTGAAGTCCAGCTCTGTGGGCTGAATGCCCTTACTCACCAGGCTGTGGAGGGGACTCAGGTAAAGAACAATTCATCTCCTTTAAAATTTGCTTTCTTCTTTGAGAAATCCAGCATTCCTGACTGGTTTGCTAAGACAGCCCAGAATCCATTCTTCTGTGAAGTTACAGATACCATTAGTCCCAAGTTGTCTATGGTGTAGGAGAGAGTGATGCATTAGGGGACACATTCAGCTAGCCAGGTAATGCCAATGGATTTCACAAAACCTATTATTTCACCATTGATTACCTCCTTGCCTAGTGGGTAAAGGCATCAGCCCACAGGCTCCAATTCAGCAAAACATACATGGGTACATGCATACATTCCACGGAAGTCATGAGATTTAAGCATGTGCTTAACTTTTCGCATGGATTTGAGCATTTTGCTGAATTAAGGCCATAATGCTGAGCATAACTTGGTTTTCATTTTAACTCTTCACCTTTAAGTATATCCCTTCAGGTCTCAGGATAATCCTGAAGGAGAGAGAGTTTGGGTCTCAGGTAAATCATAGGGGATTATGTGAATGAAAGATTGTTAGAGCTTTGAGCCAGCAAGGACAGACACACTCCCCAGGCTGGGCAGCCGTACAAGAGTGTAACCTCACAGAAAAGGAATGCAAGTACGTTTCTTCAATAAGCCATGTTTCATGTTCTTCAGCAGCTTCTGGCAGCAGCAAAACGTAGAAACTTAAGAGGCCTTGTAAACAAAAGAGAGCATGATTCATATATTGAAATGCACCGGGGGTTCATTGTTTTGGGACAGGTGGAGAAATCTCAGACACTCTTGGCTCTTTCTTTACTATTATTGCACAGATTGTCATAGTAGGAGGTGCATCTGCGGCTGGGCTTGGTATAGAGAGAAAGAAGAGATTAACTGGCTCCCTAAGAACCATCTCCTTAATATATAACTGGAAAAATACCATCTTAATCTATAATGAACAATGGCTGAATATAGTAACACTATCTACATCTTAAGGGGGAGTCTCAAACAGCCACTGCAGGCATTGGGCCCCTGCTCTAGAGGGAGCAGGATATGGCCAATGGATCTTCATAGCAGATGCACTGGCCCCTCTCCTGCCCATCCCCCAAATCCTGTTGCAGAGGGACACCACTAGGGTGACCAGATAGCAAGTGTAAAAGAATCAGGAGGGGGTGGGGGGTAATAGGTGCCTATATAAGAAAAAGCCCCCAAAATCGGGACTGTTCCTATAAAATTGGGACATCTGGTCACCCTAGATACCACACAGAGATGAGTTATGCACTGGCATGAGGAGCCCCACTATGGCCTCCTCAAATCCTTCCCCTCCTCCATGCAGTGACTTGTTTCTGCTGCAGAGAGAGCCTTCCGGAGCTTGGCCCTACAGATGTTCTTCTTGGGTGTCCATTCCATTTCTCAGAGTACTTTGGTATAAAAGATTTACATTTATTAACAATAGATCCAGGCCAATGTATTCAATGTCATTAAGCTCCGTTGGCACAGGTCACATCTCAGAAACAAACATAACAATGGCATCAATATCCCACAGGTAGCCCATCCAAATGAGGCCTCTGATACTCCACTCACATCTGCTGTGTACTAGAGGCCAAAAACTGGCTCTCTATGTATTCCCTTTGCGTAAAGGGAATCCCCAGGTGAAAATGAACCATAGGAACATCAGCCACTTCACTTCAGGCCCCTTCCCTTCTGGCTCCAGTCCTCCCGATGTTCTCCATAAACTGCCCCTACATTAGAGACCATCAACATGCAGATAAAATTTGACTCTGGTCCTGAAAACACTTATGTTCATGCTTGACTTCATAGGGATGACTCCTGGGAGTAAAGTCAATCACATCTGCAAGTGTTGGGAGGACCAGGGCTTTTGTTGGTCTCTGAACCAATTAACTATGTTAATAAGTCAATAGCTACCTTTATCAAAGCTCTTGAGGGATGGTTCGTTTCCTTTAATGCCTAAATGAGACACTAACCAATAAAACTGCTTAGATGAATAATCAGGTGGAAACAGGCAAGAAGAAATTTGAGGACACAGAAAAGATATTTTTGGCTCTGGAAATTGAACATCTCCTGCACCCAACTCCGATTGATTTTCAGTGGAAATCTCCCCCTAAAATTAGCAGGTGTTCTAATTAAACTAAAGAATACCAAAAAACAGAAAAATCTAGAAAACTTCATTAAAGTTTCTAATCTCCACGTATTGGACCGAATCCAAAACCCACGGAAATCCATGGGAGACTTTCCATTGACTCTGCTTAGGATCATGCCCCCTGGACCTTTGGTATTTGGATCTAACTCATTCCGTTTCTGGTTTTCATATTTTTTGCAAAAGTTTGAATGTTCCCTCCAGCTATCAAAAAAATGTATCTACCTAATGAAAATTCAACATTTAAATCTATAGATCAGTTTCGTACATCTTATAGTACCACAAGTGTAACATTTAGATTCTCATAATATAAAGTGGGTTTTACAGTTTGTCTGGGAAAAAGGCAGAACAATTATATATACATTCCTGCACACACACATTCTAGATGGCAAGGGGTTGAGGGGAGGGCAAGCAGTTTCTGCCTGAGACAGAATTTGCTGTGCTTGGTTTTCTGCTTCTGTTTTGTTTCTTTCCTAATTTAGATTAAAGATCAAAAGCTTTGTACTTGTGATTATTGTAATGCAAAACCTTTTCTTGTTTCTAAAATAAGAAAGATAGTTCAAGTCAACAGGGATATTGGCTTCAATACTGATCCAATAGAACTCTGTTATTCTTTTGATACAGCAGACTGTTACTGAATATCTATTTCAGGATTATCTTTATTTCAATTTGAACAATGATACACCTCTACCCCATATAACGCTGTCCTTGGGAGACAAAAAATCTTACTGCATTATAGGTGAGACCGCGTTATATCGAACTTGCTTTGATCTGCCAGAACGTGCAGCCCCCCCCCCCCCCCCCCGTCCTGCTTTACCGCGTTATATCTGAATTCGTGTTATATCAGGTCGTGTTATATCAGGGTAGAGGTTTATTTGCTGTATGTAATTAACAGGATGCACCTGAGCTTTGTGTACATTCAATTCTTTCATCAAGATTTTTGTGAGACTCTCGCTAGGCAAAATATTTTTATGAATGGTTTTGATTTTTAAACTGTTTTGCTTTCTATAACAATGTAATCCTAAATCTCATGGGGCTATACCAGGGGTAGGCAACCTATGGCACACGTGCCAAAGACGGCATGCGAGCTGATTTTCAGTGGCGCTCACACTGCTTAGGTCCTGGCCACTGGTCAATGGGGGGTCTGCATTTTAATTTAAATTTTAAATTGAAGCTTCGTAAACATTTTAAAAACCTTATTTACTTTACATACAACAATAGTTTAGTTATATATTATAGACTTATAGAAAGAGACCTTCTAAAAACATTAAAATGTATTACTGGCACGCGAAACCTTAAATTAGAGTGAATAAATGAAGACTGGGCACAGCACTTCTGAAAGGTTGCCGACCCCTGGGCTATACTGTATTAAAAATAATTTTAAGAAACCACAAACACTGCAGTTTGTAACCCAAATATTACAGAATTAAGAAATTGACTGCAAACAAAAGTAAAAGTGGCTTTTGTTGATTTGGGACAAGTTAACAAACAACCTATATTAGGGAAAATAAATGAGATTTTTTTAATATTCAGTTTTAATAATTAAAGGTGTTATTCATAACAAAAGGAGATGATTCACTTAAGAATATAGTTCCTCAGCTGGTGTAAATCAGCATGGTATTGACGTTAAGGCTAGTTTACACCAGATGAGGATCTGGCCCATGATGTCTAAGCTGACAGTGTCCTTTTACAGGGTACCGCTGGGTTTGTTCAGACTGAACAAATAACCCCTCCAAAGGAAAACATGCTGATATATAATAACCATCAAAAGGCTCTTCCTGATTTTTCAGACAGCGATGGCAGCTGCACATAGCCTCAAAGAAGCCAGAAACAAGAAGATTTGTATCCCTCAGAGCTGTATGCGGTAAAAGAATGTACAGGGAGGTGTTACAATATACTTCCAGAGGACAAAAACAAATATAGCACCTGGAGGAGAGAACTACTTCAAACTCCAAATGTGAAGTAATGGAATGCAAGAGCAGACAGTAAATTGTGCTTCAGACAGAGAGGTCAAAAGGGTAATAAAGAGAGTGTCTGCATGGGAGCTGCATTAGGAAATGCTTTCACTTTCAAATCATGTCTTCTTTTCCAGAACACAGATATGTACTGGGTGTAATGAAAGCGCTGGGACTTTAATTAATGCATGATGAGGAACTTTTTTTATATATGAACAGGTACACAGGAAGGGGGCTGTGTTTCTCCTCCCTTGGTGTTCACACCTCAACTGCTAGAAGAGGGCCTCATCCTCCCTGACTGAACTAACCTCGTTATCTCTAGACTGATTCTTGCCTGCATATTTACACCTGCCTCTGGAAATTTCCACTACATGCGTCTGACGAAGTGGGTATTCACCCACGAAATCTTATGCTAGGGTTACCATATCTCATAAATAAAAAAAGAGGACCCTCCACGGGCCCTGGCCCCGCTCATTTCCCCACCCCCTAGCTCCGCCCCAACTCCGCCCCTTCCCCACCCTAATTCCACCCCCTCCTCCCTCCCACTCCCAGCCAGGAGGAAAGGGCTGCCCCAGTGCTACCGGCTTCAGGGTTTGCCGGGCAGCCCCCAGACCCTGCACCCCCAGCCGGCGCTTCCCCAGCACAGCTGGAGCCCGGGAGGGGAAGCGCCCAGC
>NC_048305.1:55305685-55339203 GCF_013100865.1 Trachemys scripta elegans
GGGGCTGCCCGAAGCCGGTAGCGCTCGGGCAGCCTGGCTCTTAAACAGAGCCAAAGAGTCGGGGAGGAGCAGAGCTGCCATTTTCCTGGACATGTTCGGCTTTTTGGCAATTCCCCCTCGGACGGGGGTTTGACTGCCGAAAAGCCGGACATGTCCGGGAAAAAGAGGACGTATGGTAACCCTACTTATGCTCCAATACATCTGTTAGTCTATAAGGGGCCACAGGACTCTGTCGCTTTTTACATCTTGCTATAAAACCTTAGTGGAGACAAGGCACTGCTAGTTTTTATTTTAACATGAGGTAACTAGACAAGGTTAAGGGGGTTAATGGGGATTTTCTGCCAAACCCTCTGCTTCTCCCAAAATCAGCAAATTGAATATTTTGTATTTGCTGCAGGCTGAGGACTGCAAACAACCTACTCATAGAAAGGCAGGACTGGGCCCTCCAGACCTAGCAGCCAGCATGTTGCTATCTGTTTGCATATTCCAGGTGTTGAAAAGAGAGTATGCAATGTAGTGGAGAGTGCGTTCCAAAACATAGAATAATCGCCAGGAGGTATCTTCCAGTCAAGCAGCTCTGACTGACTTCAACACTTGAGGCTTCAGGTATGCGTTTCGTCATGGTGCAGCCTGCAGAACATCACCTTGCTGGGTTTCAGGACCGTATCTATGTTACAGTTTTCCAATGGCCATATGGAGGGGGCAGCGCCAACCTTTCAGATAAATGAACCTATGGAGGTTGGGAAGAGAAAGCCAATAGGTTTGAAAAGGCTGCACCGCTCCCCAGAGCACAGTGAAGGGAACGCTGCCCAGCTTCAAATACTGGCTGACTTTAAAGAGTCATTGTTAGCTGGAGTATGGCCCCTTTGAAACTAGCTGTCATTCTCTCCTAGGGTAAAGTAGCATGTCAGGGATGTACCCAGAGCTCTACTGTATTCCACACTAAAGGCTACCACCATACCAACAACTGGTCCACCACTGGGGTGTAACAAGGAGGTAGGGCTCTTCTGTTAGCAGGAGTTGAATAAGGAGTGCTAAGGCTAACAAGAAAATGTTGTTTCAAAGTGAAGCATCAAAACAAACTCTTTAGACATTTTTGAATTTTTTCTCCAGCCCAAACTATTCACTAGATTTCACCCAAATTCACAAATAGTTTTGTTGCCCCCCAGTGCATTTTTCAGCTAATTTACTATTCACTGAAAAGAGAAATTTACCCAGCTCTAGCACTAACTGCTTCTGCTTCCTACTCACTAACTGTGGTGTGTGTGGCTTGTTTATTCCACCCTGGATATCAGAAAGGTGGAAATCTCTCTTCAGTCAGAGGGAACCAGGGCCTGGGATGGAGAGGTCTCTGCAGGGAAATGCTAAGAATGGCCACCTAAAAGCAGGACAGGTGATAAAATCCATGAGAGAAGGACTCTAGAGAGGAAATCTTAATGCTGTGAAAGGATCTTCACTAGTCCCCTCTAGTTACACAGTGGGAGAGTGGGGATTTGCTCCCCCATGGAACAATTATATAGGGCTTGCCCATAACCCTAGAGAATTGACAAGGATCCTTGGGAGGCCAGAACCATCTGCATGGAGGCGCTGTGCTTTTAAACCAGCTCTGGTCCACCGGTGCTTGAAAGACTTCTTCCATTATCTGCACAACATCTAGCGAGCTGGCACCCAGGCACATACGAATACGACCCGCAGAAAGAGATGGTACCAGCTGGTCTTATCTGCCACTATGGAAACTGGATGCTAAAGATGGACCCAAGTTGCAAAGTTTGGATTCAGTTGCAAGTTCAGGAATGTTTGGATCCAGATTTTTGCTTAGGCCTATCTCCAGTTAATGATAACACAGGCTGGGGACTGAATCTTACTCCCACTTATGTCAATAGCAGAATTTATATCAATTTCCAAGGGACTAAAAATCATCCCGGTGTCCTTGGGACTGATGAGGTTTCAGAATACGGCAAATCTTTGTACGTCTGCTGCAAAGCTCCAGCCAAGGGCCTCACCCTGGGAGGTGCAGAATAGGGCAGCATGGAGAGTGCTCAGCTCCTTGCAGGAAATGCTTGGCCCTTCCCAAGATCTGGCCCGTGGAAAGCAGGTAAAACCTCAACTATGCACTCCCTGGTCATTGGCAGATTAGATCAGGCCTCTAACATTGTTTCTGTTGGCAGTGTGCATGTCTGTGTGCTACTTGCCATTCACAGCTCTGTATGTATTGCTGTGGTGCAGCTGTTGGAAGAAACCTGGTTGGTGGACCCTGCACTGTAAATAAGCTCTCTCACCCACTTGCATTCACAAATATGACTCTGCATTTCTTCCTCATGAAAGAAATCACTGTCTGGGGACGGAAAGGGCTGTGAGATCTGCAGGAGTATGCCCCAGTTGAACAGATTAGATAAGCAAGAAGAAATCCTGAGTATTGTTGCTGAGATGCAGAGAATATTATAGCTACCAGTAGGAGCCCCAATATTGCAGACTTCTCTCACCCCAGTTTTGCTTAAGTAAGAGTTAGAGCATCAGGCCCAAAGGCAGAGCTCCATTGCACTGCACTCCATTCTTGCATTACAAGGAAGGTAGAAGATTAAACAGGTTCAACTAGGATATACTATATTGCATCAGACTATTGTCCTATCTAGTCTAGACTGCTGCCACCAGCTGCAGCCAATACCTGATATTTCAGAGAAAAGCCAAAGCACCTAATAACACCCACCCAAATATTCTATGAAGAGAAAATTTCTTCCTGATCCCCAACTCTGATCAGCCTGGAGCATGAGGTTTGATTACCCTTGTCACCTTCCACAGTTACAAATGTTATCAGCAGTTGGAAAGTTATCCAGCCCTTTTCAAAGAAATCCATCTCCAGTGTTAGACTAGATGTTGTCCTGCACCAGAGAGTTCCACAGATAGCTAATCAAACCATAAAATATTGCTCCCTTTTATTTGTTCTAAAAGTGCTTGTCTATCATTTCAAGTGATTCCTTGGTATCATACCACTGGGAGAGGATGAAATCAAACAACATGTGACAGGTATGTAGTCACATTGCTTAACGCACTATTAGCAGGTGCTCAGATACTATAAGGATGAGTGCAGTATAAAAACCTTTTTATATAGACTAAAATAATTAAATTAAAGGGCCTATATCTGTCTACATACTTGTGTAACCTGCAGCACCATAGTATCTGAAGGGAAAAAAAACAACCTCTGATTAAAATTATTAAGAGAATAATATGAAATACCTCAATCACATTTTCTATCCCAATTTTTTTCAACTGGAATGATGCTTCCTATCAGGGAAAAGTTAATTGGACCAGGAGCTCTGGAGGAAGGGAACCCTATGCAACTTCATAGATAAAAAGGACAGAGGCTGCCAGAGGGTTGTGCCTCAGATATCCTAGCACAGATTGACAAAGCCAGAAGGGTACCCAGAAGTCAGCTACTGCAGGACAGGCCCAACAAAGAAAGTAACAGAACACCACTAGCCATCACCTAGAGCCCCCAACTAAAACCTCTCCAGAGCATCATCAAGGATCTACCACCTATCTTGGAGGACGATCCCTCACTCTCACAGACCTTGGGAGGCAGACCAGTCCCTGCTTACAGATAGACCCCCCCCAACCTGAAGCAATTACTCACCAGCAATTATAACCACACAACAGAAACACTAACCCAGGAACCAATCCCTGCAACAAACCCCGTTGCCAACTCTGTCTGCATATCTATTCAAGGGACACCATCTTAGGATCTAACCACATCAGCCACACCATCAGGGGCTCGTTCACCTGCACATCTACCAATGTGATATATACCATCATGTGCCAGCAATGCCCCTCTGCCATGTACATTGGCCAAACCGGACAGTCTCTACGCAAAAGAATAAATGGACACAAATCAGACATCAAGAATTGTAACATTCAAAAAACAGTAGGAGAGCTCTGCAATCTCCCTGGACACTCAATAACAGGCTTAAAAGTGGCCATTCTTCAACAAAAAAACTTCAAAACCAGACTTCAACGAGAAACTGCAGAACTGGAATTAATTTGCAAACTTGACACCATCAAATTAGGCCTGAATAAAGACCAGGAGTGGCTGGGTCACTACAAAAAATAATTTTCCTTCTGTTGACTTGTTGGAAATGGGCCACATCCACCATAATTGAATTGGCCTTGTTAGCACTGACCCCCCATTTGGTAAGACAACTCCCATCTTTTCATGTGCTATATATTTATACCTGCTTACTGTATTTTTCACTCCATGTATCTGATGAAGTGGGTTATAGCCCACGAAAGCTTATGCCCAAATAAATTTGTTAGTCTCTAAGGTGCCACAAGGATTCCTCGTTGTTTTTACTGATACAGACTAACACGGCTACAACTCTGAAACCTAGCACAGAGGGGCATTCTGCACATGCATGAGTTTAAAAACTCTCCTTCTGCTATTTCATGTTTTAAGCAACTCAGATTCAGACCTGGTATAAGCAGGTACAACTTCATTGAGTTCAATGGAGTTAAACCTTCTGACAGCAGGTCAAAATTTGTCCCATTATGTTAAAAAAAAATCAGTTGTTCACTAATTACTGCTTGGTGGTGGTAATTGGGATATCAGGCTCAACCCCCACACAATCCCTAGTTCTTCCAAAAAAAATAAATCCATTGATCACAGCAATGTCAACTACAACAAAACTCTGAGATGTCAGGAGGAGCCATGATGGAGGGTAAGGGAATTAATAGAGAAAAGCACCTTGAAATATTAATGCGAGAGAGATCACAGTATCTACAGTACTTTGATGGTTGCTTCAGGAATATATCACTGCCTGCCACATGGTAGACAAATGAAAAGCAGTGTTGGGCCATGCCGGAGGAGTCCATCTTCAAAGCTATGCACGCGGATCTGGCCACATGACTCCTATTAAAATTCATGACAGTCTTGCAGAAAAAGTAAGCTGATAGGTTTGTGAAAAGCATTTGATGCAATTCCATATTGGAGAATATTAACTCGAGAAAGGAAGGAAAGGGAGAGAAAAGAAAGGGAGCAAAAGTGTTGGCTAGAAACCAGGCTCAAAAATAAAAAATAGTAAGTGGCTGAAGAATGGTAATTTTTCCAGCTGGAAAGAGATTTATCCAAAGACCAAGATAATCTGGAGGAGGGGGAGAGAAGAGGAGGTTTGTATCTCTCACATTTTCTCTTTATTAATTTTTCAATGTGTGTGAAAAATTTGGCGAAGCCCATATATCTGGTACTACACTCACTCGTCACCATGAAAGGGAGTTAGAGTCTTCTTAATACAAAGTCTTTCTGTTTAGAGATATTAAATGATCACATTCACTTCTAAAGCCAGGTATACCATTAAGAGCATTTTCAGGACAGACACACTAATCCATTTACTCCAACTTCTGGGCCAGAGCCTCAGGCCCCATAAAGGGGCAGCGGGGGGATTTCCCTACAATGGGCAAATCCCTGGGGGGCATTATGCTGACATAGACAGCTATACAACATCTGCTTCCAGCCTCCTCCATGTCAAAGGTGGGTCAGGGACACAACCAGAGTGCAATGCACTCCAGCAATCCCCACCTGGCAGAATAGGACTGCCAGCGTAATTTTGAGCAGCTCTTCGGATGCTCTATATGGGCCCCCAGTTAGTCCCAGGCATGGGAAAACAAAGATTTGGCCTTTATTTATTTATTTTTAATGGAAAATACAGAAAAAACACAGAGCTATTAAAGACTCAAAAAGAAGACTCAGAAGAAACAACCAGAGATGGAGGATACATTTCGTTTTCTATATCTCTATAAGAAGGGATCGGTAATAAAACAGCATAGGAAACTGAAGTGTTCATGCTGGAGATTAAATTACAGCAAGCCAGTTTAACAGCCCAAGAAACAAATACTTCCTGTGCATTTAACAAGAGAAAGTTAACTACACTCTGCACATAGCATGTGGTGTTGGCTGGCTGTGCATTTTCCTAAATCCAGTGCCAGAAAGCAGACATCATGAGTGAACTAAAGATACCATGGACCTCATTCTCCTCTACCTTATAGAGGTTTCACACCCTGGCATAACTTCACTGGGCCAAATTTTGTTCTCAGTTACATCAGTGGGAATCCAGAGTAACTCTACTGAAGTCAGTGGGATTCCTCAGGATTTACACCTGTATACATGAAAGCAGAATGTAGACCATGAGCTCAAATGGGAGCTCTGCAGAATTTGGCCTAATACTTCTCAAATAACCAGTAGTGCTATGAAATGGAATTTATTCCATACTGGAATGGAATGGAGTACTGTGTCAGAACTGTTGGCAACTTTCTAAAAGCTACATATAGTAAATGAAGCAATTAGTAGAACTACCCATCTCAGCCAATCGGGTTAGATGAAAATATTAGAAATATTCAGAATTTATATACAGAGTGTATAGCTTTCCTAGACAACATGAAGGATAGCTTTGTCCACTACATTCAGAAACTGCAGAATAATTTGGAAAGGTAATAATAGCGCCTAGCCCTCCTATAGCATTTTTCCATCTTCAAAACACTTCAAAAATTAATAATTAATTGGTCAACATTTTCTGAATTTCAAAATTTCAACGAACCAGGGATAATTGGGAGGGGAGGGGGAATGCTCTACTAATTAATCTCCACAACACCTCTGGGAAGTAGACACATGGAAATGAGGACTTGGTAGACAGAGTAAAGGCCTGATCTGAAGGCCATTGAAGTCAATGGAAAAGCTCTCACTGATATCAATGTCATCGCTGAGATTGGTACTCCAGCTTTGTGCTCAGTCCACTAGACATGGCGAGAAGGAATCTTCTCTAACAGAGATTGTAGGGCTGTTTGTTTGATTCAGACAGGACCTGCCACGACAGCAGTAATTTAGCGCCCTCTCGATTTTTTTCAAAAAAATGTCTTCATGTTTACATGAAAGACACTCAAAGATAAAAACTTGTTTTCTAACCAAAATATTTTGTCTCCATTGTTTACAGGAGCTGTTTGCTGAGCTCTGGTTTCAGGCACTGATTGCATTTTTAGATTTATTTTTAAGAGCACTGAAGCATTTGCACTTGAGAAAAAAGAAATCTAAAGGATTAAGTGTACTTTGCACAGAGCTGTAAGATACAAGGTAAAGGTACAAGGCAGTATTACACCTTGTGCTTACCAACCTGACA
This sequence comes from Trachemys scripta elegans, assembly GCF_013100865.1. NCBI lineage: Eukaryota > Metazoa > Chordata > Testudines > Emydidae > Trachemys > Trachemys scripta. Next base: position 55,312,843 of record NC_048305.1, read on the forward strand.
ACTTCATTTATAAATGCTGCCCTCCAAAGTGCTTCAGATTGGTCCCCTTTGCATCTGAAAATAAATATACTCCAAAAACAGGAGTAGTTAAATGCAGTACTTTGTTTATTTCCAGAAAGGGGGAAATATGCATCTTAGAATAATTATTCAGGCTAATGAGCATAGCAATAGCAGTGTCTAGTCTCTTTAGTATTGAGAGTGTGGAATGGGGAATCAGGACACATGGATTCTGATCCCAGTCCTCCCGCTAATTAATCGTAGAACCTGAGCAAGGAAGGCAGCCCAACTGCTACCATTGGGTGCCCAGCTTGAGACACCTAAAGCCTGGTTCTACAGGGGCTAGTAGGTGGGCTTCCAGCAGAAGTGAACCAGGGCTGTCAGCATCACTGATAATCAGACATTAGGGATGTGTTGTATTTTCTGTACACCCATCTCCCACGCACCTAAGGGGCAGCTGCAGCCAGGGGCAATCCCTAGCATAGGAGCGTTAATGGAACTGAACTGTCGGGGACCAGAATCATGGGCCTGGGGCTTGCAGCTGGTGTAAAGGCACAAGACCACTACACAGAGGGTCCTGACCTCCTGCAGATCACTGGGACCTGCCAGGTTTGTCAACAGACACATGGTTTGTTCTGCTGGGGGTTCAGGAGGGGTGGAGTAGTAGTCCCACTCTACAGACAGAACAACAGGGGAAAAAGAAAGGAAGTGCTCTGTGAGCTGGGGAAATATGGATTCCAATATCTTGTTGGGGCTGGTTTCCCTCCTCCCCCAGCCTCAACAGTTCCTTCTCCTTCTCCTCCCCACCCCAGACACAACTCTAACCACTGCACTGCAAACTGCAATGCCCGACAGTAAGTGCTCCCTGCAAGCACCATTGAATCAATAGCCACTGTGTTTATTGGAGCACTGTATTCACTAACACAACACAGTACATAATACATGACAATGGACAGCTTAATGCATTACAAAATTTGGTACATGGTAAATATAAAAAAAATTAAGGTACTGGGGATCTTCTAAGGGACTTATGTTTTTATTTAGTGAACTGAGGCATGAGAGAGTGAGAAAGACCCCTGTAAAACTCCTCAGTTTGCATGCAAACCTAATTTCTTGTTTCATCTCATTGTGGGTTGCAGTCCTCAAGTTTTGCTTTAATTTCAGGTTCCAACCAACAAACTCAGCTAAAGCCACCAAGTTCCACCACCTGCTTGCCACTCTAGAGCCATAAAACAGGCCCAGGTTCCCATTAAATCAGGTTCAGGCTCACAGACCTAGGAGATCCTTTCAAAGAAATCAGCCTGCTGTTCATCCAAAACCCATTCACAGCTCTAATCAATATTGTGTATGTGTTGTGTTGCTGATTGCCCACTAGAGGGATTTGTTACATAAATAAATTAAAAAACTGAAACAGATTCTGCCATTGATTTCCCTCATCAAACAACTTGTCTGACAAAATTGTGCCTCTTTGTTGAAAATCCTCTTTTGCCTCCTAAACATCCTTCTATTCTATTCTCTGCAGTTGCCTCAAAGATTCAAAGGAGAAACGAATGAAAAATGGACTCATTAATTCTGCTGCAAGCATTTTCAATTAGTGTCACTTGATTTTCAAAGCTCAGAATGTACCACCTGGAATCACAGAGGAAAAACATTACCCTAAGTAGTTCATTTTGGCATGAACGGGTTGTGCGCTGTGACCCCTAGCTGGGTAGGAGTTTTATTTTTTAAATGCTTGCTTAACCTATTCGGACCATGTCTCATTGACTCTGTAGCCTTAATTCCTAGTACCCATGTATCCCCTATTTCTCCGATTGTTTGGCCACACGGTAATGGTAGAGTTGTCTCTTGTGAACAGATGTATTCCCTGGATTCCCACTCTTCACACTAATTGGACCCCTTTGTTGTTTTCTGAGCACTCTTGGGGTGCAGATATATTTGGCACCCACTCCTAACAGCTTAGACCAAACAACCCACTGCCCAGTCCCTGAAACTAGTGCTGGCCCCTCAGACTGCCCAATCCCTCACCCCCATAGCTCCAACACACCCTCTCCTACAACTCCACTCGAAGGTGTGAACCTTCTGTTTTACCTCTTCAAGGGTCCACGTGGTAGGTGTAGCATATAATACACAGATGCTTTGAGCAGAAGAATAACACATTATTGCTCTTTACTTAACCACAAAAGAAATACACAGATCTATACAAAAATAATAAACTCTAAAGCATGCATTTCCCTGCCTCAGTTTTCTCACCACTCCAGATAGTCATGGGGGAATTCTGCGCCACTGCACATGTGCAGAATTCATGTCCCCCTGCAGATTTCTTTGCTTCCCCACAGAAAAATTACTTTCTGACAGGGAAGCAAAGGGAAGGTGCAAAAGCAGTCACACACCACTCCCTAGCCGTGCAGGTACAACGTTTCAGGCACCTAGAGCAGCCGGTGGAGAGGTAAATCACTGCGGGGCTGGGACACCCCAGCCAGTGGCTCTAGTCCTGGCTGAGCTGGAGGCAGGAGAGGACAGGACTTCCTCTTCCCCTGCAAGGAGTGGCTGGGGCTGTGTCAGACCCACCCCCAGAAACCTCCCCCAGCTGCAGGAAGCTCAGCATCTTCCTGCTTCCTGCCCCCATCACTCCTCAGCTGTGGGGGGAAGGGTCACTGTACGGGAAGCTGCTCTCCCATCCACCCAACCCCTGTGCATCTGGACCTCCCATACACAGACACCCCTACCAAGCCTCACCCTGTACACCCAGAACCCCCCTAGCCGTTCATACCCAAACCCCACTCCACTGAACCTCAACCCCTCCATCTTGAGCCCCTCTGCAACCAGACCCCCTGCCTCCAGACCCCCACACCACCCCCACTGAGTTCCCTGCACACAAACCCCACCCTGATGCCCCACCCGTGCCCCCACATCCAGACCCCCATGCTACTTACAGCCAACTAGCTGCACCCAGACCACCAAGCCCCACTCCCCTAGCATCCAGAACCCCTCACCCCTGCTGAGACTCCCCACAACCAGACCCCTCCACTAAGTCCCAACAACCTTCACATGGAGGCTCCTGCAGAGTCCCACTGCCCCTGCACCTGGAACCCCCCAACAAGCCTCTGTGCATCCACATCCTCCCACACCTAGACCACCCCCCACTGAGCTGCCTGCACCCAGATTGTCCCATACAGAATCCTCTCACCCCACTCCTGGATCCTCCCACACTGAGCCCCTCTACACTTGGATCCTGCCTGGTTGAGCCTACCTGCCCACACCTGGTGCACCTGACATAGAGGGGCATGGCCCCAGGATGTTTCTGGGGCAGGCCCAGGTCTTGTTCTGTGTCAGGGTCGGGTGTAGCCTCACCGCTGAGTCCATGTCCTGGTGGTAAGTGATGGGTGGGGGGCTGTAGGGTGATCTTCCACCTTCATGCAGCCAGTGGCTTGTGCTCCCCACTGCCATGCTGGAGCCTCTGCATTTATCTATTGACAAATAAAACTTGCCGAATTTTGCAGAATTTTAAAATATTGTGTGCAGAATTTTTAATTTTTTGGCGCAGAATTCCCTCAGGAGTATCCAGAGCATTCTTTGGGCTGAACACCAGGCCCTCTGGGGTCATCTAGTGTCCATGTGCTGCAGTGCATTGCTTGGGTTCTGAAACATGAAGCCTTCTATCCCCAGCTCTTCTTCTCTGACCCTAGCTAGTCCATCCCTTAACCCTCTCTCCTGTCCTAAGTCCCTGTGCCTCTCCCTTTCTGTGTTTTTTAAAAGCTAGCATCAACATCCTGCTGTCTTCTTTCTGTGTCTGGGGATTTTTCATTCTCCCTGACATGAGCCAATGCAAAGGGAAGGTGGAGAGAACTGATTTCTAGTAGAATGCACTCTTTAGTTCTCTCCAGGTAAGATTTATTCAGGTGCAGATAGTCCTGCTGGTCTGGCAGAGGCATGGATTTCAGGCTTGTAGATCATGGTGAATACACAGAAATAGAAGCATTCATGCTATAGCAATTTTCATAGTAACAAATTTGGCAGTAGGTATAATAGGCTGGTGAAGGCTAAGCCTTCCCTGGCGCAGCTGCTGCGGACCTGCCACCGGATACATGGGCTGTGGTGGCCCTGCCCCTGCCCCTTCCCCAAGACCCCCACTGCCTATGCTGCTGCTGCCTGCCTGCCAGCTGCTGCTCGCTGCGTCCCTCCTCCTCAGGGGCGGAGGAATGAGGAGGGAGTGCGGCCAGCCAGTGGTGGGTGGGAGGTTCTGGCAGGGGTGTGAGGCCGTGGCAGCTCGGCCCAGTGTGGCCAGGGCCAGCCCAGCAGCGTGGGGGGGAACAGCGGCTTGGAGGGAACGGCGGCTTGGCCTGGTGTGGCTGGGGCCAGCCTGGCAGCTCAGAGAGGACCAGCAGCTCAGGGTGGTGGTGGTGGTGGCTTGGCCCATCGTGGCTGGGACCAGACTGGCGCTCGGGAGGGGGAGCCCATCGTGGCTGGAGTGGACAGACCGGGACTTCTCCAGTCCTCCTGTTGTGGAGGGAGGGTTCAGGGGGCAGAGCCTCGGGTAGAAGGGACATGGCCAGCGGGCTAGCCTCCCCAAAGCAGGGGTTTACCAGCCGCCCATGAGTAACAACTTCATAATATCAACTAGAATTCATAACTGCTAGAGACAGATCCCACAAGTCATCACAGGTCAGTGGCGTGTGCATTTTGAAGGATGTCTGCACAGCAGTCCTCTTCTAGGACACTCAGACTCTGCCCGTCCTTCTTCACGTTCCACGACTTAGCTATTTCAGTGCCATTCAGACTAGCAGCTCATCCTTTAGACCCATCTGCTTTTCACAGCTTCAGCAATTTGTTTCCAAATATGGGCATAAGTTGTAAACAGAGGTCATTCAACAGTAACCCTTCACAACAAATTATTATATACAATATAGGCATGCGCACACACACACACACACACACACACACACACACACACACACACACACAACCTTAAAATATGCAACACATAAACCAGGAAACTCTCTCTCTCACTCACAGACACCCACGAAATGAGAGTTTTTGTTCAGCTACTAACTCAACTGGATATAAACCAGTGTTGTTGTACAAAATAATTCTATAGGTTTTTCCTCAGAGCTGGGTCAAAACCAGAGGTGTAAATCAGAACCTCTGAATAGTGGTGGGTGAAAAAAACAAGGGTTGGTATTCAAAACCCAGATACATACCAGTTAGGGTTCTGGATCAGTTCCAAAACTAGAAAGAACCTGTCTTCTGTAGGGATGCAGCTGAAATTTCACAAAAATGAGCACTCTAAGAAGAGTCTGGTCCAAGATGGCAGAAATTACATGGACACAGGTAATCTCACATGGCCATTACAATTCAAGATGGTAGGTTTCAATATCCCATCATTTGGGACCAAAATCTGACAAGAACAGCTTATGACATTTCAGTGCCATCAAATCTACATTTGAATCCTACCCATGATCTGGCTTGAAAACACACCCTAAACCAGATGCAAACACTATATTTCTAGGCAATCCTTAGGCTTTGAACTTGTATGACTTGCTAGCCCAAAAAGGCAGGCTCTGAGTTCTCTTTTTTTTTTTTTTTTTTTTTTTTTTAAAAAGGAGATAGCCTATCTCCTAGAACTGAAAGGGACTTTGAAAGGTCATTGAGTCCAGCCCCCTGCCTTCACTAGCAGGACCAAGTACTGATTTTGCCCCAGATCCCTAAGTGGCCCCCTCAAGGATTGAACTCACAACCCTGGGTTTAGCAGGCCAATGCTCAAACCACTGAGCTCTTGAGAAGCTTGTTGTCAAAGACAGAAGGAAATGACACTGATGGAATTATCTCTCTTGTTCTGCAAAAAGGCGCTTTCTTGAAAGCTCAGGTCTGAGGCAGAAAAACCTGGCAGCAATCTTATTTTGTATGAAGAAGTCAAAGCTAAGCTTTGCCAAGCAGACAGCTATGACCTCACCAGTCTGAAATAACAACTCATTGAGAAGAATTTTTTGTGGGTACGGTAACTAAATTAGTTAATGCTAGAAACAGGACTCCAATATTTCTCTCACAATAATCATTCCATCCCTCCATGGCTTAGTCATGACACCATGTGAGTTAGCCCCTGCATTAATTAGGAAATTATAAAATTGTGGGGAAGTGCTTAGCAGCAGACTTTCGTATTCAAGTCAAGCTCTTTGAACTTGGGTCATTTTAGTATTTGAAAGACAGTGTAACCAAAACCTAAAAACCAGCCTTCCCATTTAGGAAAAAAAATATTTGAAGAGGTAGCAGACCCAATGGCAATTATTATCCTCTGTGAGCTTCAGAACAGGCTGTGGATAGGTTTTTTCCAGTAACTTGATGCAGTTTGGTAGGAGATAATGAAATGAAATGCTTTTAAAGAACCAGAAAAACAGTTGTTGAAAGCAACTTTGTCAGATCAGAGACATGATGTCTTCATACGCTGCATCACTATATGCTGTGTGGTGTTGCTTCAGGCTTTGATCAGTCATGTATCCAAAACAAACCATTGCCATCAGCTCCAGTTCTTTTGGTACCACTTCACGCTGTTGTCCCAAAGCTATGTGAAGAATATTTAGGCTGATGTGCCTGTGTTAAAGTGTAAGCCTGACTGCTATTGGTGACAGCCTTTTACCCATGGAATTTATCAGACAGGGTTGGAGAACTGTTGTGTATCAATACATTGCATTCCCTCATTTTCAGCCGATCAGATGTTTCCTTTTCAGAACATTCCAAACATTCTTCCCCCCCAGACAGCTGCTGTTCCAGGTTGTGTAAATCTACCAAGTCATTTTCCATAGGTGACCCAGTATTTGGACTTCTCAACAAACCCCAACTGAGTGAAGCTGTAAACGATTCATCAAGAAGCTTAACGGAACGGTACGATTATGAATGGCTGTGTGCAGCTGTATGCAACCATGAAAGGCTCATTTTCTGTACACGAGGTACCAGATTCATCCCCCAACTTAAAGACTTGCACACGGATCCTGCTGAGTTTGCTTCTTTCATATGAATGATTTATAAAGCAGAGAATGAACTGGCTGAGTTTTGTTTGGCTTGGGGACATTCCCCAAGAGCATGTGGAGAGAAACTGTTATAAATCAATATACTCTAATACACTCTAGATAAAAAGCTGATATTTTCAGAGTAGCTTTTGTGATTTACTCTTTAAAATATTTCTGTAGAGCTAGAACATGGCCCAGGCTAACAGAGCCAGGCAATAGAGTGGGCAAAGACTAAGGAGACTCCCAGAACAGCATTCCTGGTGCACTGCTCAGGAGAGCACAGATGCTGCAATGGAGTTGCTCTTCCCCACATCCCTTGGGAACAACTCACTGATAAGAGGCTAGTAAGAAGAAGCCATGACTTTGCCACCCAGTGAACTGGTTTCCAGAGTTGGCAGGGGGATATGCTAGATCCCTTAAAGTGGTGTTGCAAATTGCTTTCCTTTAGCGTGGCTGGAGGAATCACTCAAACAGAATAACTGCCCGTTCTCCCCAGATGGGGGTGAAGCTGTGCACTGCCCCTTACTATGGGCTTTGTCTTAAAGACACAATATAGCCTTTAATAATTAGACACATAAGCCAAGATTTTCGGAAGAAACCAATGATTTGGGGGCTCAGCTTGAGCAGGGCTTGCCTTACCATGAGGCCAACTGAGGCAGCCGCCTCAGGTGCCAGACTGTGCGGGGGGATGGGGGGAGGCTCCACTAGGACCCAGAGTGCAGAAAATTGTGTCTGCTGCTGGTGCATATGTATTCTCTCTGCTCTAGATGCACAGAGATGGTGAAGTGCTGTGCTGGAGGAAGGAGGGCACAAGAGACATAACAGGCAGGCAGGAGAAAAGGTGAGAGGGAATAACAGAAAGCAGCAGGAGCTGTAGGGAGAGAGAGGAGGAGGAGGAGGAGCCTCTTATGTACCTCTCTAGCACCCCCAGGAGCCTGGACTGATTAACACCAGCTTCTCAGGGAGCTTCCTGTTTCCTGCTGCTTCCCTGAACCCACTTGAGGAGAACAGGCAGTCAACTGAAGTAGTAGGAGCCAGTTAGGCCCTTAAGACGCTGATATCTTCCCTCACTCAGACCCTGCTACCAGACTGATTATTTGTCCCCTTCAACTGAGTGGTGAGAGCCACTATAGCTGGCACAGAACAGCAGTCATGAGTGAAAGAAGAAAACGCCCCTCTGGGGCAGCATTCAGAAAAAGAAAGAAAGCAAAGGGAGCTTTTCAATCTAAGCAGGAAGGAGCTCTCCTGAGATCCATAGACACAAATGTTCACGGTGAGCCTTCTGGCCCCAGTGAGGATGTGAGTGGTGAGGAGATGCCTGATTTTCCAGTTAGTCAGAGTGCAGGTGACCTGGCAGCTACTGCAGCATCCATATCTCCATCTCAAATAGTTGTAACCATCCACAATCCTGAAGAAAAGAGTAGATCAGAGAAGAGTATGGTGGAGGCGCAAGAAACAGCTGCTGCTGAGTTCAGTTCCTTAAGTCTAGATGATTCAGGACTGTGGACCCCCTTGAGCCTGAAGGACTTCCTTGTACTGCATGGGCCACAGCAAGTGAAAAACTTCATGGTCCCCAAAAACAAGGAAAATAGAAGTTTCCATCCCACACATTACTGGTGTGAAATCCCCAGTGGTAACAAAGTGGAGAGGCTATGGCTTAAGAACTCAAAAACCCAGAATGCTGCACACTGTTTTTGTTGCAAACTCCTCCAGTCTAATGTTCCAGCCACATTGGGTTCCACAGGAACAAAGGACTGGAAAAATCTGGCTAGAAATCTGGCATACCATGAGAAGGCAGCAAATCACCAGAGAGCATTCCATAGGTGGAAAGAGCTTGAGATGAGACTAAGGTTAAAGGCCACCATAGATGATCAGCATCAATAGAAGATTGCATCAGAGTCTCTTTACTGGAAAAATGTTCTCAAAAGGCTCATTGCCATTGTGAGAATGCTTGCTACCCAAAACCTAGCAGTGTGTGGCACTTCAGATCAGCTGTATGCACCAAACAATGGAAACTTCCTTAAAATTGTGGAGTTGATGGCTGAGTTTGATGCTGTACTCCAGGAGCATCTAAGAAGAGACACCACCCAAGAAATGTACACACACCACTACCTTGGAAAAACAATTCAAAATGAAATCATACAGTTACTGGCAACAAAAGTCAAACAGAAGATTGTGGCAGATCTGAAGTCAGCAAGATATTACTCTGTTATTCTGGACTGCACACCTGACATCAGCCATGATGAACAAATGACTTTAAAGGTGCTTTTTGTAACAACAACAGAGCCTAGTGAAAATGTCCCTGCAATGGTCACTGTCAGAGAGCATTTTCTAGAATTTATTGACATTGATGATACTACAGGAGCTGGTATGACATATGTGCTTCTTAAAAAGCTGGAAGATACAGGAATTGCGAGAGCTGACATGAGAGGTCAGGGCTATGATAATGGTGCCAACATGAGAGGAAAGAAGAGAGGAGTGCAGACACGGATCCGACAGTTAAACCCTCGAGCTTTTTTTGTCCCATGCAGTTCTCATTCATTGAACTTGGTGGTCAGTGATGCAACATCAGCTTCTAGTGAGGCTGCTGAATTTTTTAATATAATTCAAAGCATCTATGTATTTTTCTCTGCATCAACTCATCAGTGGCAAATTTTGAAGCAACATCTGGGAACATCCTCTCTGACACTGAAACCACTGAGTGCCACGTGATGGGAAAGTCGAGTGGAGGCGATAAAGCCTATCAAACACTAAATTGGGAAGATAGATCATGCCATAGTTGCCATTATGGAGGATAATGCTATGACAGGAACTGTTCATGGGAGAACAGTGGGAGAGGGAAATGGAATCACCAGAAACATACATAACTTAAAATTTCTGGGTGGCTTAGTGTTATGGCATGACATACTGTTTGAAATAAATGTTGTAAGCATGAGACTCCAAGGTGTTGACCTTAATATATCTGGAGCAATGGAACAACTGGTCAAAGCAAAGTCATACCTACAGTCTTACCGGTCAGATGAGGGATTTCAGACCATTCTTAAGAGTGCACAGAAGTTGGCAAAGGAAGCTGAAGCTATTTTCCCACCCATTCAAGAATACAAGAGTCACAAATAAGAGTGCACAAATAAGATGACCACCCTCTTTCCACATGCTTTCGTTGCTCTGCGCATACTTCTAACACTTTCTATAACAGTTGCCAATGGAGAACGCAGCTTCTCCAAGCTGAAGTTAATAAAAACACATCTACGCTCCACACAGGAGAGGCTGGTCGGCCTTGCAACCATCTCAACAGAACATGAACTTGCCCAGACTGTGGACCTTCAGGAAGCAGTTCAAATCTTTGCAACCAGGAAGGCACAGAAAGCACCGCTTTGATTATTCAAACCAATAAAAATGCCAGTGTTTACTATGCAGACAAGAAAAGTTAACTTTCAAACGCCTGAACAGCAAACGTAAGTGTTACTTAACGTTTTTGAACAAGGCATTTTAAGTTGTTAGTTCTCCTTTATTGGGGTAGGTAGCAGAGCAGTACCATGAGAGAAGTAGAACAGGAAGAAAGCAGAATTGAGACCTTTCAAAGTTTTGGCCCAAGCGAGGGAGTATGGGGGCGTCATTTGAGCTCCCAGCCTCAGAAGCCAAAATGTTGTGGGCTGGCCCTGAGCTTGAGACACCTAATTTTCAAAAGATGCTGAGCACCTCGCATTCTGAAAATCAGGCCCCTTAATATGGCTCAAGTTGGACAATCAAATATGGAGGCACCTGAAATCAGTGGTGGTTTTTGAAAATTTTGTCCACAATTATTTTATCTCAAAGAATATCTGATATTTTGTGGTTGGTTGCTTATGATATCTATCCAGACTTTTAACCACTTATTTTACACATCTATAAAATGTTTCCTCTTTTTTTTTAGTGCCATTTGTTTTTAATTGCCTTTATTTTTCATACTCCACTCTGAAAGTGTGCTATGGTTTTAGTTATTTTTGCATAATGATTTCTACATGTATGTTGAAGTTAGCTCTGCTGTGGTGTTTAGGTCTTGATTTGCCTTTAGATTTGTTTGTTATTGTTTTTATATTGTTAATTACAGAGTCAAATACTTTTTAAAAAGTATGTTATACTAAATAGGATGTGATATTTGTAAATGAGATGACGCTCTCATTAGATAAAAGGAGCTGATAATCACACTCATTTCGGGGACACTCAGTTGGGTGCCTAACCTCAAATGAAAGACAATGGGAGTTCGGCACCTAACTACCATTTGTGGCTTTCAAATCTCACCCTCAATTTCAAGTTTCCTTCTCTTACTGCTGAGTAGCCTGAGTGTGGGCCTTGACTTGTACTTGAAGGACAGAACAATTGAAGGAATTTGAGACTGTAGACCAAAAAAATCCCCTTCTTCTTAGCGTATGCCCAACGGGCCTCAGGTGGCATGTGACCAGGATTCATCACAGAATTTGGTCCACTGGTTGGATACCTTTAGCAGCAGCAAAAGAAACAGAAGTAGGTTCTGCGGTTTTGATTTCCTTCCTGATTTCCACTTTGAGAACACACTGTTGGCAACAACTTTCACTTACAAAAAATGTTGTTAAGATGGAGTTAATACATAGCTATAGATCGTATACATATGTACAAAGGTAACACTACTTTCTGCAGCCCACACACAAGCCTCAGTGAAGTGAATTTGTGAAGGAACTAGAAAATGGGGGAGGGGAGAAATCAATACTTCAGAATGTGCTATTATTGCTCTTGTGAAACTACTGTTGATGCTACTGTTGCAAAATGTATCCATCTTCTCAGGTCTTTGAGTGGCTGCTGGAGGAGAGAACTACCCAAAAAGCAACTCTCATACCCACCAGCAGCACGAGGAAGAAGCCAAAAGTTAATAATCAACCCACTCCTACACAGCAGAGAAGGTGTATGAACTAAATGGGACTAGCTCAAGCTCTTCACTACTTCACACATAGTTTTGACCTCAATATAGCTAGTCGAGGTCAACCCTATACCCACTGCCACACACACCTGGGATTTACCTAGTGACATTGAGGAAACAGCTACAGGGGCTTTGTCTCCCCATGGATTTCACAGCAAGTTAGCTAACACACAGTTACCTCAGTGTAAAAACACACCTCTTCGGACAGTGAAGACATAGTTTCAGACTACGTCAGTGTTAGAGAGAGAAAGCACAGGGTGAATAAAAGCTATATCAGAGTCTGCCTATAACCTCAGTTGCACAGCAGCAAAGGGATATTTTCCACTTCATATTTGCCTTGCTTGCATAAACTACAGGGGTACAGAGATCTCTTTTCAGCCCTTGCTGGGACTCCGGTTCCTGTTCTTCCTTCTGATTCTTATCTCCACAGCTCGTGAATCAGAATGGCTATTATTTATGGGAGACTGCTTAAATTTACTTTACAGAAAGTTTGTGGTGAATAATGCATGGAGCCAAATCAATAACCAGAAGAAATGGCTGTGTTTGCATTTAGCAGAGTTGAACATACAGCTTCCACAAGCTGTTCAAAATACTAGCATTTGCCGTTTCTCTGGTTTTCCTAAGAACGACTGATTTTCTTCTCAAGACTGGAGTGATTAAAAGTGTTGAGAATACTCTTCAAACTACAGTGTTAAAGAACTCATAGTCCATGTTTCTCACCCCGATCCCAGCCACTCCCCATGTTGGACCAGGTAAAGTACAAATAGGATAAACAGATCTTTGGATCTGCTGACACAAGAGATGATCACTTGCTAACAGCTGCAGGAGAGCAGCAGACCTTAGAGTTTTGTCACTGCAACCATGGGCGCCAGATTTGTATAATTTTTGGTGGTGCCCAGCCAGAACAGGTCCAAGCAGAGCTGGCCCGTCCATAGGATGGACCTGGGCAACTGCCCTAGGCTCCATGCTTCAGGGGGACGTGGGATCCAGGGCAGCCTGGGGGATTAGCAGGGAACCAGGCCAGGGCCGCCCGGGGGGGGAGGGGCAAGTGGGGCAATTTGCCCCAGGCTCCGACGAGAGTTTGCAGGGGCCCCCCATGAGAGTTTTCGGCGGGTCTTCGGCAGCAGGTCCTTCAGTGCCACCGAACACACCCGGATTGAGTGAAGGACCCGCTGCCGAAGACGCGAAGCTTCTTCAGCTCCGGGTCTTCGGCAGCGAGAGCTTCTTCCGCTCCAGGTCTTTGGTGGCAGTTCGGCGGCGAGTCCTTCACTCGCTCCAGAACCCGCCGCCGAAGTGCCCCAAAGACCCGGAGCGGAAGGATCCCCGCTGCTGAAGACCCCAGGCCCCCTGAATCCTCTGGGCGGCCCTGGGCCAAGCACCAGCAGCAGCGAGCGATTTGGCCCCAGCCCACCCTGCCAGTTTCTGGCATTGCTTGGGGGAGGGGGTGGAAGCCGGAAAGAGGCAGGGTGGGGGTGAGAGCTTGGGGGAAGGAGTGGAATGGGGGGGAAGGGGCGGAGCAGGGGCGGGAAGAGGCAGAGCAGGGGTGGGAAGCAGTGGGGTGGAGTGGGCTGGGGCCGGGTTGCTTGCTGTGCCAACCCTCCAGGCCGCCCTGAACCCTGCATCCCCCAGAAGCGTGGGGCCCCCCAAAGCGCGGGTCCTGGGGCAGTTGTCCCAATCTGTCCTATAGACGGGATGGCTCTGAAAATATAAGCCCAAACATTGGTGGAGCTGAGCCCACGTTCCTGAATATTGGTGGAGCATTGGCACCACGGGCCCATATAACTCACCGCCTATGACTGCAACCTATTATTCAGCCCCACTGTACATCAAATTAAAAACAGATTGCAGCTATGTGCAGCCTTCCTCTGCAGAGGGACCAAAGAACAGAAAAAGCAAACATCCCTTTGGGAGGGAAGAGCAATTATCATCTGGTTTTAAAAAAAAATATTTTTTAAATCAGATATTTCTTCTCTTGCAGCTCTGGGGAAAATAGCAGTGCCCACTGTGATGTTGTGCAGTCTATATGGTTTTATAAAAACATGATAATAAGTGAATATAATGTAACTGGGATAGTTTTATAAAGATTTGATGATAAGTGAATATAATGCAACAGGGTTATGCTTCGTGCAAAAGGTCTCTTGTAAGGTATCATTACAAAGCTCATAAATCTACTGAGTGTGATCATCTTATTTGTAGAAATGTACCACTCTTGTATCTAAAACTAGAAATATAAAACATAACTCTGAGGGCCTATTGTAATTATGTAAAGTGTGGGCCATTAATGATGGTTTGGAATCTTGATGACTCCCATTAAAAAGGACCATTGTCTGCAGATGGCTGTGTTTACCTGTTAGTCTTCCTGTATATGTGTGTGCTGGCAAGTGGGCAATGAAGTCTTGCAGTGACATGTGATCATGTCACCTGAACTGGAATCTATCTTTAACCTGGTGCTTTTCCAGTGAGGGGGGTGGAAACCCAGAGGGACAAAGGGTTCCTGCCTTATGCAAAAGATATATAAAGGGGTGGAAAAGAACAAGGGGGAGAGGGGCCATCATGAAGAATTCCCTAGCTATCACCTAAGCTGAAACAAGAGCTGTACCAGGGGAAAGAATTGTGCCCAGGCTTGGAAGGTGTCCAGTCTGAGAAAAAGCTTACTGAAGCATCTCTGAGGGTGAGATTATCTGTATTCAGTTTGATTAGACATAGATTTGCGCATTTTATTTTATTTTGCTTGGTGACTTACTTTGTTCTGTCTGTTACTACTTGGAACCACTTAAATCCTACTGTCTGTATTTAATAAAATCACTTTTTATTTAGTAATTTACTCAGAGTATGTATTAATACCTGGGGGAGCAAACAACTGTGCATATCTCTCTATCAGTGTTATAGAGGGCGAACAATTTATGAGTTTTCTCTGTATAAGCTTTATGCAGGGTAAAACAGATTTATCTGGGTTTAGACCCCATTGGGAGTTGGGCATCTGAGTGCTAAAGACAAGCACACTTCTGTGAGCTGTTTTCAGGTAAACTTGCAGCTTTGGGTCAAGTGATTCAGACCCTGGGTCTGTGTTGGAGCAGACGGGAGTGTCTGGCTCAGCAAGACAGGGTGCTGGAGTCCTGAGCTGGCAGGGAAAACAGGAGCAGAGGTAGTCTTGGTACATTAGGTGGCAGCTCCCAAGGGGGTTTCTGTGATCCAACCCATCACACCCACCCTTTCTTTCAAATGGCAAAGCAAATTGTCACTGTCTAATGCTAACAAACAAAGCCAACCCACAACTTCTTGGGTGCCACAGAGACATAGCAATTAGGGCACACATACCACACCCAACTGTGTTAGGGCATGAGGGGGCCAGTAATCCAAACACACCTCATTTTAGCTGCTCTTGAGCCAAAGGGCCAGACTATGGCTGCCCCATCATGGCTATCCTGAATGGAGGGAGAGGGGACAAGGACCTCTGTGGTTCTGTACACTCCCCAAGCAATGAGAGAGCTGCTAGAACAGCTGGCAGCACTAAACAGCCCTGAGGGGTATGGTCTTTGCCCTGCCTGGACAACGCCCAGAGGGTGGAGCTTCGGAGATGCACACTAGAACTTTTCCAAAGGTGCTGCTGGAGGCACTTGTGAGTCCACTCCATCCCAGGAAGCATTTTGCCTCGTCCTCTCCTTTGCAGAATATTTCCCTCCTTGTCTTGGGCACCTCTTCCTTTCCCTATTTGGCTCAGGCTACAGGGAGTCATCTTTTGACCCAAAACATCAGGACATGAAGCCAGATTTCCAGAAGAGCTCAACTACCCATTAGAAACCTAAATAAGCACCAGATTTTCAAAGGTGCTCAGCCCCCAGAAGCTCCCGTTGTGACACCTATGGCCAGATTTCCCAGGCAGTTCAGCACTTCAGGTGCTGATCTCTTTTTAAAAACCCCAGTTCCAATGCTGAGAACTGAGCACTTTTGAGAATCAGGCCGACTGCACCTGGAGCTGTGTGAAATTAGGCATTTGGGTGTGCGAGGGGCTTACAAGAAGCTTGCCCTGGGGTTCTGGTTTACATGCCCCCTCCCCTCGCCCTTTTGCCTCACAACAAGATTGGATTCATACAAGCCTCAAAGCTGTGTGGTCATACCCCCAAATTCACCTGGTTTCCAGCCAGAAAGAGTTTGTTTATATTTTGGAGACATTTGTTCATTTCTGAAGAGCTGCCTGGTTCCTACCAGAGTAGGAAGTGAGAAGTGGAAAGACAGAGGAGCAGAAAGAACTTAAGCACTGGCTTCTGTACAGCCCAACTGCACAGTTAGCTATGACGATATGGCAGCTGACAGTCCCCACTGTCAGTGGTAGAACGGCTGCAGGAACGAAGACAGGCTCTTGCAAACACATTCTCTTTCCAATGTGATGTCCAGCTTGTTGTATCACCTTTCCTGAAGGCATCTCTGATAGCAGGTAAGTGGAAGAAGCATTTTAGCTGCAATTGGTATGTAAAATGTTTATTCGATTATTGTCGGATCCTACACATAGAAGGATGTGGGAATGATATTAAGAGATATACTAGTTTTTGCTCCTTAAATATAATGAAGTCTTTTACTTTACATCACTCTTTTATGATTAACCAAAGTACATGAAGCATCTTGTAAACACAAACACTTCACCTAAATATAAAAAACTATTAAAGAATATACACCACTCAAATCCTCTACAATGAAACATATTCTATGAATGCCTGATACAAGCCTAAACCAGTGAATGGCTTGATCCAACTTCCATTTTCTTCTATGTGCAGGATCTGGCTATAAATGAGTAAACATTTTACATACCAAAGTGGCGAATATAATGATTCTCAGGTCTCTTCAATGAATATACCTTATAATTAAGTCTGTTTTACCCCAGTTAGGTCAATTTTATCTAATGTGTGATGACTCCATTACATGCCTGCACCAATTTCTACTCATCTGGTTGAATTTCAGACCGCCACAGATTTACTACACACCTGTTGACTTTCCAGAAAGAAAAATGAGGGTGTTCTATAGTATCCAAAATGTGCTCACATCCAGTGACAAGGATGGGGCATAACTCTCAGGATGAGGAAATTCTCAGAGGTTATTAAAATACTGGAAACAATACACTGGTAAATCTGATTCAAAGACACTGAATAAAGCAAATGTTATTTAAAAATTGACAGTTAAGACAACCCAGAACTGGATTATGAATGATATACCCCCCCTTTAAACAGTCATATACACCTAAAACACACAGACAACAGGCTGATAGTGTTTATCCCAAGCATTTGGTAGGAGTTGGTCCTCTAGGAAAGGGCTAAGTGGATTCTGGTGACTCACTGAAGCAGGTGACTCGTCAGTCCATCTGGATATAAGGGAGATAGGTGTGACTTTCTGGGGAGAGAGGGTTTGAGCTCAGTAGTCCTGATCTTTCTCTTACCATTATTTTCTTTGTTAAAGCCAAACCCCTGGAAGGGGGCAAGTTTGAACTTCCCATCTATGGGCACCTCACTCTGTGGCCACATTACAATAGCAGAACAGGACTAATGATCTATGGCTTGGGTTCTCAACTCTAAGTCTAGTCAATTACAATTACTTCTCAGATCTACTCAAGAATCCTTAGCACCAAGAAGGCACCACAGGACTAAATGCACTACTTTATCTGATCTTCCTGGTGTCAAGGAAGGATGAATTGCAGAATGGATGAGTGAACAAAGACTGAAAAAAGAAAATCATAAGCAGGTTTCTGGCCACCACCAAGAGCTGTTGGCACCTCTTTTGAGGATGTTACAACTCACACATTGACAGCCACTGGTCTGCAGAAACCCTGTTACTATCTCAAGCTGGGGAGAGTTATTAAGGCAAGATTATCAGGATCAGAATTGTTGGAAGGAGCTGTAAATTGGAGGCAGAGTAGCAAATAGCATTACAGCTTATTGCTGGCAGCCAAATGCCTGCTAGAGCGAGCCAAGCCCTTTGGAGGAAGACAAAAGTCTGTCTCAAGACTCTGGACTTTTGATGTATATATATGGGCCACATTTAGCCTTAATCCACCCCGAAAATGAGGGCAAAACCATTGTCAGTGTAGACCATGCTTCCACTAAAACACAGGAAATTAAAGGCAAACAAACAAGCTGAAATAACATTATGTCTGAGACATCATCCCAAAGGAAGGAAATTGTGAGTTAAGTCACCCACAGAATCCTGCACTCTGCTGAGTCTTCTCTATGCACTGCAACACAGATGGCCTTTCAAAACATTCCACAATACTGGCCATCATTGCAGACAGCTGTGTGGACAGCTCACAATACTTGGTTCACCATGTGTAATACATCATTACAATCCATTTATAAAGAATACCCACAGGATACGTGAAGCCATCCAACCTCATTGGGCTCTCAGATAAATAACCACACATGTTGCAATGCATATGCATGGCAGAAAGCAACACTGGGAATGCCCTTGCTTTGGTGGATTTATTTCTCAGCTCTAGTGTAATTTTATAACAGGGTGGGGAGAAGAGTTTGAGGGGGTTGGTTTTTTGCAGGGTTTATGTTCAATCTGTCATGGTTACAGGGCTAGCTGCACCTCTGTCCCCTCACTGGTCTCTGAATCGCCCCCACAGGTATCAGGTCTTGTGCCTTTAATTCTCCTGGGGTGAAATTCTGCAGTTTTCCCACTCTTAGACCAGGCCCTGGGCTACACTACCCTATGTATGAACTGTACTTACCCAGCAGGTCTAACTGCGGTTCTTCCCTTTAGGCATCTGTGACCAGAGATGTAGCAGTGCTTCTCAAAGTCGGGCCACCGCTTGTTCAGGGAAAGCCCCTGGTGGTCTGGGTCGGTTTGTTTACCTGCCGCGTCCGCAGGTTCGGCCGATCGCAGCTCCCACTGGCCGCGGTTCGCTATTCCAGGCCAACGGGAGCTGTGGGAAGGGTGGCCAGCACATCCCTCAGCCCACGCCGCTTCCCACAGCCCCCATTGACCTGGAGCAACAAACCATGGCCAGTGGGAGCCGCGATCAGCCGAACCTGTGGACGCGGCAGGTAAACAAACCAGCCCAGACCGCCAGGGGCTTTCCCTGAACAAGCGGCGGCCTGACTTTGAGAAGCACTGATGTACAGTGAACATATAGCCTTCTTAAAATCTAAGTGTTGTTTGTTTTAGGAGTAGGAGCAAAGCAAAGAGAGAGAAAGGCTTTTGAAACAATCTGCATACGTGTCTATCTTATCTAAAACTATCATCCTGGGATAGTGACCTCGGCAGACCTAGCTTCTCCAGACACACCAAAGGGTGCCTATGTCTCCGTCTGGTTCTCCCAAACAACTACCCCATTCTCTCCAAAGAGAGGCCCTTTTAAAATCTGCCAGAGTTCTGAATTCCCAAGCTTTGGCCCTTCTGATCCAAACCAGTTTTGTTTGTTGGTTGGAAAGGAGGCAAAAACATCAAAGCTAGTAGCTCTGGCATTTTCCCTTACTAACTCTCAAATGTTTTGCTCAGAGGTGGCTATCCTGAGCCATTCTTTCCCTTCCTGCCTCCTTTTGAAGACAGTCCTCTACTGAACTAACCAAATACATTACTGCAGCAAATATCCAAATAACCAGGACAACATATGATATCCACACAAAAAATTATCTCAAATCCATCATATAACCTATATGGCCAGTTCTTCAGCTGGTATAACTTAGAATAGTTTCACTGCAGTCAGTGGATTGGGCCTGGTTTTTTTTGGTTTCCCATACTAGTTTCTCCCTTGTTTATACCTTTTAGTTGTTCTGTATTTATTTTACCTCTGTGACCATCTTATTTAAAAATCCTTTATCCCAAAGTATCTTACAGTTTGTATCAAAGAAGCTATAGAGAATAATGTCCCCTTCCCAAAAGGTACTGCCACCTCCAACTCCCACTGAAGCTGGTGGGAGATGTGGACACTCATTACTCCTGAGGCTCAACCTCTAAAGTTGTATTGTACTAGATAATATGTACAATTGACTCACTCTGCTCTAATTCCAGCTGTCACACAAGACTACAAGGACATTATATGCTATTACTACAATATAGAAACATATGATGGATCAAAACCTGTCCTTGATTATACACATGTAGACCCACGGAATTTGGTCTAATGGATTTTGCAGGGCATAAACAAAGGCAATATTGGGATCCTGTGAGCTTTTAATGAGATTCAGCATTGATTTATAACCAGCAGTAAAGCAGCAAAAATCAGTCTGTGAGTGACACCCCTTACATGATGGTTAAAAGCAGCAAGAGTATGCAACAATGTAAACAGTTGCTCGTTATTACCAGGCTAGAAACATAATCCTTTAAACAGAATCTTTGGTAGCTATTCCTACAGAAACACAAGGAGAAGCTCTTTAACCTTCATACTTTGAAGAAAACTGAGGTGGAGGGAGGGATTTAAATATAGCTAAATACATGCACACATAAGACAAAGCATATGTGGACCAGACATGAGCAAACATCAAATCTTGATAGAAGTGTTCTTCACCCCGAGAGAGAGAGAGCATAGATTCACACTCTATACTTAAAAACCTGGGGTGTATTGACAAGTTTCACACAACAACCTCTCAAATATAAGGATTTCTTTCAGGAGAAACACTATATAAAGAAAGCTTGTTATGTTTGGCAGGTTAGGGGTGGGAGCACACTGTGGTTTTACTTGCATGCTCCTGAATTTAAAATGAATTTGGGCAACCCCCGTTGGGTCATCACACCTTACTGATTGCTACATCCAGATCCATAAGAGAGTAAGCTTCCAAAAATCACACTGGGTTCCCAGGAGCAGAAGTCTCCATCTTGCAAGGACAGAGTAAATTCTGGCATTTTAGAGATAATGTAGCCTTTAACTGGCCCTACTAGGCACTCCAACAGGCTGCATAGATTCTTTAGCTATAGTCTGATGGGATTCAAAAAGGTGTGACAGTACATTTATATACAAAGCATCTGAATACCAACTCTTTCTGAACTTTGAAAACACCCAAGAAACTACTTCCAAACTAACCCTTAAAACCAAAACTTAAAACCAATATAAACCGGGAGAGGGGGGCAAACAGCATCCATAGGATATTGTGATCCTTGATCCATACAGCCAAATGATTATTACACACACTGATTGCTAAAATTGAATTCTACTGCATACTGCACTTGCTTGGCTGTGGTATATTGTAACCTTGCTGCCTAGATTCTAAAAGGGTGGGTGTGTTTTCAGATGCATTGGACAGACAGTCACACAAAGCAAATATCTGTTTTGTTTTCCAGTTTATTCACACCACAATTTAGTTGCCAAAAGTTTGGTACCTAAATAAGTGACTTGATTTTCACAGGTACTGAGCACCCATAGTGCTCATTGAAGTCCAACTGAAATTTGATACATTATGTAACTAGCAAACAGGTCTCAATCACTATACACCTCAACAGCGGTGCAGAATTTTTATTTTCACTACTTCCTTTACCCATTTTGGGAAAGTGTCTGATACTCTTACTCATGCCTAATATCACCTGATTTCAATGGGACCACTTCTGAAGTACAGTGCTATTCAGCAGGAGTAAGAGTATCAGAATACAGCCCTTTAAGAACCTTCCAGTACACAAGGGGATCCATAGAAACTAGGAATACCAAGTAACAGTGTGTTTATATTCTTACAGCTGACATTTTACTCAGTGTTGCTCCATAATTCATCAACACTGTTAGCTGCAATACATTTGAGGATAGTGGTACAGACTAAAGTCACAGCAGTAATTTTCAGATTTCCTTTCCAATGTTTCTACTGAAGCATTTCATGATGTCATACAGTTCAACCTGCCAGACTGTGAGACAAACAAAAGAAGAAAATAATTTCATCAGTATAAAGGTAATTTTGTATAATCTCAGTTTCCTGGTTCTACATTTCAGAAATGAATAATTTACAGTACTAGAAATGAGAACGTGATCTCAGCAACTCAGCAAGAGTCAGGAACTCCTGTTTTCAAATACTAGGTCTGACACTGATAACCCTGAAGACCTTGTGAAGATCAATCTGCCTCAGTTTCCCCCATCTGTAAAAGATGATCATATACTCCCATCTTCTGTCTGTCTTGTCTTTCTAAATTGTAAGCTCTTTGGGGCAGGGACTGTGTTTGTAGTGCTTAGTACAATGGGGCCTTGATCTCAGTTGAGATCTGAGTGCTACTGCAATATACCTAATAATGTAAGTTCCAAGTAGAATTTTTATTACTTGATAACACAAAATTCCTGTGGGACAAAGGTAAAATTGGATTTTAAAAAAATGATGTGGTATTCCTCATGATGAGAGACAGTGGAGAGGTACCATACGAATGACAGATGTCAACCCATGTGTCACGATGTTAAACTAAGAAAAGATTATAGAAATTAACTAAGAAACTAAAACAGACAAGTCAACTTTCACCATCCAAACTGAGTGATGTGCAAAAAGCAAACAGTGAAGAGTAAGTTTATTTTACAAAATTATTCCATTTATAACAATCTGATTTGTTATTCATAACACAGAAAAGTGTTATTCAACTTTTGTTATTCAAAACACAGATTTTAGAGATACATCAAACCAGTATCGATAAACAGAAGTGAGCTCATAAAACAGCAGATTCCGAACTCCAATATTCCACAGTGAAAAGTATTTAGCGTGGGAAATTAAAATGATCCTTGCTTCACTAATGGAAATTCCCATATATGTAGAATCCTTCACATTTAAAAATATTGAGTCCAGTGGCACCTTAAAGACTAACAGATTTATTTGGGCATAAGCTTTCGTGGGTAAAAAAAAACACTTTTAAGGTGCCACAGGACTCCTCACTGTTTTTGTGGCTACAGACTAACACGGCTACCGCTCTGATATTTAAAAATGTTATGAACTCACATGATAGGAAAATATTCACATTCTATTGGCATCAGCCAGTAGCAGGCTAATCCTGTACCAATCTTGACATTATGAAAACTGCATCACCATTACCCTGTTTTTATAAACTTCCATTGTTAGCCACATCATTGACACCTTTAAGGGTAAACCATTCGCTTAGAGTTGCTAGTTTTACAGTGCATCAGCAATGAGCTACCTCCACTCATCTGAGATTTATCTCAAGCTGCTACCAAACAACGGCCATACCTATTGTATACTCTATCATTTCCAAAGCGGACCTGTAAAAGTGCATCTCATAACATATAATTGTACTCTGCGAGACTTGACTTTGTGCGCATTTAAGCACAAAAGGCTTGATCCTCTGCTCACAAAACTCCATGAAAATACTCCCATTGACTTCAGCAGCCTTTGGATTAGTCAAACAATCAGGGTCAAGAGAACTCTCAGCAACAACAGTGAGACGTGGTTCAAAACTCAGAAGCAATAGGAATTGATGGATGAAACTAAGGACATTTGCTTTCTTTACATTTTAAGTGTATATGGCAGAGATCTGCAACCTTCTTGGCAGTGCTATTATCAATATGACCTTTGGAAAAGCAAGTCAGTGAGATGAAGCTATTGAAAAGTACTTTAGAAAGAAATGAAGGACTCTTCATGCCAAAGTGCCCCAGGTCTGAGTCTAGCATTCTAAGTTTTGCTGGACATAGTCTCATGGCTGGTCAGTCAGGTTCTAGCTAGCCATAATTAGCACTCTTACAAAAACAGTACATTCCTTACTTGCAGCTGAGTGGACCTCAGAGAAGTAGGGCCTGATTCTCTTCTCATGTACACCAATATAAACTGGGAGTAACTCCACTGAAGTCAACAGAAATATAGTGGGGATAAACTTGCTACACGTGAGATTAGAAGCAGGCCCATAGTTTCTAATTTGATCCTTAGAAAATGCCTCTCAGGGGATGTCTATATGACAACCAGCAACTGTAGACATAGCTGAGCTAAATTTCTCAGCACCACTGGGAAATGGCTTTTGCAAGTAAGATTTTAGCTTCAACATCAAATTGGCCTGGGAAAGCTGCCACTCATGTTTCAGTTGACTGTGATGTCTCCAAAGATCTTCCCAAAGTCCTCCAGCAAAATGAGGAAGACTCAGGACCTGATACTCCCAATGTACCAAATAAGCAGAGAAAAGCTCCACAAACACAAAACATCGCTTTAGGCTTTCTTTTCACATGACAAAGGAGGGTAAAGAGGGGGAAAGGGGAGGATTTTTGATTTGCAGTTCACTTTTAACAGTAACTGGATAGAATTCTAATGAAACTGCATTAGCAAATCCTCCTAACATGCCAGTTTCCTAACTCAAATGAGTTTCTCCTAGATTCACAGCAGATTGTAACTGGCACAGCCCTGAGAAAGCCCAACCCACCCCAATGAAAACTTCCATAGTAAGTGTTCACACACAAAAACTACACAAGAAGATGTAACTTTTGACACAGCCTGAGGAAAAACAAGGGAAAATGGCCATTAAAATGGAATGGCCACAAATATTCCTCAACACTTAGATACAACCAGGATCCAACTGACCTGTTTACTTAAGGAACTCTAGCGTGGCTGGGCATTGGAAGCACTCCATCCCCTGGATTTTGGAAGCTTTTGTCACAACTTTATGTACTTGCAGGAGGGCCAGATTGTGTCTGACCTTTCAACAGGTGCTTAAGGGGAGGGCTCAAGAAACTTCTCTTCTTTTGTGCCTTCCACACAGGAAGTAGACTCAACAGCAATCCCAGGGATTGCTCTTTGATAGCACCTCCACAGGGGCAGGGAGAATGGGAAAGGAGGCAGGGATGTGGCCAGCCACAGTGGTGAGCTCCCGCTGCACCCTCCTATAGAAGTGGAATAGAGACTGTGCTTCCCAGAGCTAGGGGAGGCATTGTACTCCCCTGAGACACAATGAGACGATCCTGGCAATTACAGGCCAGTAAGCCTAACTTCAGTACCAGGCAAATTGGTTGAAACTAGAGTAAAGAACAGAATTATCAGATACATAGATGAACATGATATCTTGGGGAAGAGTCAATACGGTTTTTGTAAAGGGAAATCATGTCTCACCAATCTATTAGTGAAACGTACCGTTGTATTCGTGAGAATTAAACTTGATATATTGCAGCTTGGTTTTATTAATAAATAAATATTTTTTTCGATACTCTGTCCAACGTATACAGCTGAAAACATTACACTTATATAGCTTTTACTTAGATTACATGAGTCACGTGGAGTTAAACATTTATTAAGAGCTTGACTGGAGAATGCAGTTGTGCCGGTATGTTTCATTGCACAGTAACCTAGCAATGTACACACAGTCCACCATTTACAACTGTAAAAAAGGCAAGCAGTATTGCAACCTGACATGGATCGATTTATTTTTCGAAAATGAGAAGGGAGCACTGGTGGAGAAGATAATGAAAGTCCCAGACCATCTACGGCTACATGAAATGAGCCATTCAAAAAAAAATAAAGAAAGTGGTAAGAAAATATGATAATACATACTTGAAGTTTGGATTCTCCTTTGCCGGATCGGATGAGTACCCATTGTTATAATATAACAAGTGTTATTTTATATATTTATTTACAATATTTGATTATTTTCTAATTAGTAGAGAATAGGGTTGGGTCTTTACTTACACAGCACACAAATTCAGATTTTACACCCCAAAAAAATTGAAAACACAATATAATGTTCAAAGCTGGACAACTATTTTGTTTTAAAATCAAGAAATAACACAATTTGTTTTTTAACAATTTTGTTAACATTATTGTGTTTCTTTTTGTTCAGTTTTATATATTGTACATTTATACATTGTGTTTTCACATTTTGCTCTCAACATTTTTTTAAAGTGTAATTTTACTAAAACTGTTTGCTTTCAAAGATCTTGACGCATTTCTTTGAGTGCATATTATTAGGGATTTCAATCATTACCATTATTTACATTAAAATGTAAAGGACACATCTACATTGTTTATTTACAGTGTTATAGTTTATATGTAGGTAATAATTAAAATTAATAATTTTGCTCAAGAAGTGTTAATAGTGAGTTACGGTGCCTATTTCAGCCGCACAGATGGACCTCAGGGAAAAAAGTTTGGGAACCCCTGTTGTATGGTAAAGGTAAATCCTATCTGTTAAAGGGACTCTGTCAAACACAGTAGGTCGGAAATGCAATCTACCTCAGAAAAATTCCTCTTATTGCTTGCAGAGCTTCATTTGTTTCATATCAGTCTCTGGGGATACTCCATGCCTCTGAGCACCATCTCACACCAGTGGAAGTTTTGCTATTGACTTCAGTGGGAACAGCCCTTTAAGAAGATCTACCTCATGCCTTATATCATCAGACAATCAATCTTTCTCTAAGGCAATCCATAGGATATAGAACTTCCTTTTTCACTGCATACCCACATTAGACCGGTTTCAGAGTAGCAGCCGTGTTAGTCTGTATCCGCAAAAAGAAGAACAGGAGTACTTGTGGCACCTTAGAGACTAACAAATTTATTA
>NC_048305.1:55344052-55446209 GCF_013100865.1 Trachemys scripta elegans
AGCTGTAGATCGGATGGGCCGGGCCGGCGGTGCCGGGGGCCGGGCTGGGGACCGGCGGTGCGGTGCCGGGGGCCGGGGGTGCTCGGCCAGGGGTCCGGGGGCCGGGCCAGGGACCGCAGTGCTGGGCGGGCCGGGGGTGGTCGGCCGGGGGGCCGGCACCCCAGGGCCCGAGCCGACCCAGGCTAGAAACGCCGGGGGGGCCAGCCTGGGCCGCGCCTCCTCCCCCCACATCTCCCCTTACATGCTTCAGGCTTCCCGCGACTCAAATGTTTGCGGGAAGCAGGGGAGGGGGCGGAGACTTTGGGGAGAGGGCGGAGTTGGGGCGGGGGGCATGGGCGGGGCCCCGTGGAGTGTCCTCCTTTCGGAGGCACTAAATATGGTAACCCTATCTTTAGTCACTAATTTTCTGTAGAGACCTGTAGAGTATTTAAAGGTAAATAACCACTATCTCCCTGAAATGCATATAGGGATATTTGTCCATGTTTGATTAAGTAATTTAATGCAAGCTTCCATTGGTATTGATGAGGCCTAAAAATCTAGTCTTCCTTCCTGAATCACTGATCCAATCTCACTGAAATCAAGAAGAATTTTTCCATTGACTTCAAAGGACTTTGGATCAGGTACAAGCTCTAAAACAGCATTTCTTACTTTAAATCTTGGCCCCACAAAAGTTCTGACTTCTTAGAATCCTATCTACCAGCTTCTGTTGCTCCAATCATGTATAACTAATGTCTGGCTGAGTAGAAAGGATTTTTTCCCTTTCAAATACCAGCAGGCTAACTGAATTCAAGGCCAATTTCTTCCTTTCCCACAAAATATGTTTTATTACCACACTGCTCATGAGCTATGGTGCTCTTAATGTATCTTGCCAATGCTATTGGATATATTCTGTTCAATGCCCTCCAGCACCTATTAAGCATGATCACCTTCCAACCCAGGCAAATGCTACCTCTAGGACATCCCCAAAATACTAATATTTAAGAGCTAGCTAGCACTAAGAAATCAGTTCTTTTTACTGAGATATGTTATTTATTTCATTTATTTGGATTTACACAGATACTGAAAGGCACTTATTCATATATGCTTTAAGCACGCCTAACATCACATCATAAATACTTCAATATAACTAAGGAACATGACCTGAAGAAGAGCTCAGAGTAGTTTGAAAGCTTGTCTTTCACCAACAGAAGATGGTCCAATAAAAGCTGTTACCTTTCCCACCTTGTCTCTCCAATAACTGAAGTGCAGCAGTTCAATCGGTATAATAATGGCAATAATATAATAGCAATTTGTCTCTAAAAAGCCTTTGGTTTTTCATTTTGGCCCCAGGACTGGATTTTTGCATAAGAATCAAGCATTTTCCCCAACAATCAAGCTTGCAGGTGGGCAAAGTTCCATCAAAACCTGCAACAAAACTGTGGTTTCAGTCAAAGTTTTCCTTGGCTGTTAAAACATGAGCTGTAATTCCTGCTTCGCTTTATGTGCCTTGCCCTGCCCTCCCAAACACATCATTGCCTATCTACCTCCAGTGTGTTCATGGCCTTTATAGCCAATACAACATTCCATAGTTTGGGATGATGTGCTGCTCTCCTCCGGAGAGCCTAGTGGACATCTGCACCTGGTTTAATGTATCAAGCCGTGTGGGGAGGTTGCAGAGAAGGGGATTAATTTTGAAGCCCTCCCCTCTTAGCATGGATGGGGCGGAGTTACCCTGAGAGTCTGAGCCACGCTGTCAG
This sequence comes from Trachemys scripta elegans, assembly GCF_013100865.1. Taxonomy (NCBI): domain Eukaryota; kingdom Metazoa; phylum Chordata; order Testudines; family Emydidae; genus Trachemys; species Trachemys scripta. The sequence goes on from NC_048305.1 coordinate 55,345,789, forward strand.
CTCCTTCCAAGAAATCTCTTTCTCCATAGGAAGCAGGAGCTCCAGGGAAAGTTTACAGCTAAGAACACAAAGGGTTGGCAAAGCTTTGCTCTCGTCCTGATCCCAGCCAATGCAGTAGGGAAGGATCCTCGTTTCCAGTAGAACAGCTAGGGCTAGGAAATCACAGCACAGAAAAGGATCAGAGGGAAGCCCCTGGCTGATACCTCTTGCCTGAAGAGGTGCAGTGCCTCTTGCTCAGGGTATCAGGAGTCCTCAGGGAACCCTCACATGTTCAGCAAAGACAAAGACACCTTGCCCTAGATCAGCAGTTTTCAACCTGTGGTCCCTGGACCCCTGGGTCTCTGCACACTATGGCTAAGACTTTCAAAGGGGGCTGCACCTCCATTTGAAATATTGTAGCAGTCTGCAAATGAAAAAAGCTTGAAAATCACTGCCCTCAATCCCTGCAGCGCTGGAGGCAGCAGGTTACTTGTTCCCTTGCTTTATTATCATTATGCTCCTGGCTTCTGCACTGCCCCCCTTAACGTGCCCCCCTCTCCTGACCTCTGCACTGTCCCTCCTTAACCTACACCCCTCCTGACCTCTGCACTGCCCCCCCAACCTGCCCCCTCTACTCACATCTGAACAGTCCCGTGACCTGCACCCCTCCTGACCTCTGCACTGTCTCCCCTTTACCTGCACCCCAATTCAGCCTGTGCACTGCCAACCTCTTCCCCCTTAACCCGTTAGCACACACCCTCCTGATCTCTCCACTACCCCCTTAACCTGCCCCCCTCTACTGACCTCTGCACTGTCCCGAGACCTGCACCCCTCCTGACCTCTGCACTGCCCCCTTAACCTGTACCCCCTACTAGGCTCTGCCCTGAACCTGCACCCCTTCCCTCCTAGCCTCTGCACTACTTCCCCCTTTCCCGTGCCCGGCCCCCACCCCCTTTCGCTGCCGTCCGGACCTCTCTCCCCCGCGCACTGGCCAGACAGACGCTGCCTGTTCCTGAGGGCAGCTGCCCAGAAACTTTTCTCCCCCACAAAGCAGCGCGTCCTCCCGCTGGCCCGGGCCAGGGCCATCAGCTCCCCCGCCGCACTGCCCCCGAGCGGGGCGCCCCAGGCTCCCCCGCCCCGCCCCGCGACTTACCAGATGGCCAGCCGGCTCTTGGGGTAGCGCAGCCGCTCGAGGCAGCCGAGGCAGTGGGGCAGCGCGTGGGCAGCGTTCCTGGCGAGGATGGCGATGAAGACGGTGGGCTTCTGCAAAGGGGACTCCGGCAAAGGGGCCGAGCCCTCCGGCGGCTCCGCGGGAAAGCTGGCCCCGCTCCTCGCCCACAGCAAGCAGCACAGCAGCAGCCGGAGAGCGGGCAGCGCAGCCATGTTCCGGAGCGTGAAGTCCCGGGAGAAGCCGCCAGCCTGCAGAGCCTCGCTACTGGGGGATGGCGGGGGACTGCAGGTCCTCGCGGTGGGCAGGCTGAACGGGATGGAGAGGGGGCTGGGGCTGCACACACGACACGACACGCCCGTGTGCTCACCTCCCTCTGGCTCCAGCCGTCCCGGGTCAAGCAACACAGCCCCAGCTCTTGCCTCGCCTCGCCTCTGAGCGACTAAAACCCTCCTTTTTCTGGGCTGTGTCCCCTCCGCTCCCCCTCGGGCTCAAGAACAGCCCCACAAAGCAGCTTTCCAAACGAGTTGTGAATATTTTTACCAAGCCCCGAAATTTACTCGCCCGGCCTTACCATGAGATTAGAACAAAATCGAATCGTTTATGAGCCAGTCCAAAAAAGAAAAGAAACCAAAGCCCCCTGAGCTGGGCAAACAGAATTTTGCAAGGCTGTCATCAAGTGCCCGCTCGATCCCCATATTTCTTGTGCACCCAAAAGTCATGATGACTTCAGAGAAAGTACTGGATGCAAAGGAGTGTCTGTATCCAGCCTTTCTACTTAACCATTGTTATTTTATAATTGCACCCTGTGTTTTATAACATAGGCTCCCCTTCCACACAGTTTAAATCCCACTGAAGCGCTTTGTAAATCCCACTGAAGTGCTTTGCAGTTTGGGCCTGTGGCATGGCAAGGGCGAAGAGGTCAGTTTAACAAAGGAAACACCAACCCAACCATGTAAACATTTAAAAGAAACATTTTGCACCTTTCATCCCAAAGAACCGTACACAGTTAAAACAGGGACACAGGGATCTCTTCCCCCTGGAGGAGAGTGGACAGGAGGGCCTGCTCCGGAACTCAGCAGTCAGCTCCACATCTTCCACCTCTAGGCCCTCAGAGACTCCTTTATGGTGCTGGTAGTCTGGTGTGGAGTGTACTGGTGCACACCTTCCTCCGCTGCCTCCGATATGACCGGCAACTCTTCTACCTCGATCCAAGGGGTCTCCTCCAAGACATCCCCGAGATGCCGGTCTTTTCAATTCAGGACCTGGAAGCTAGTCTCAGCGACCAGGTCCACAGCAGCCACCAAGGGGGAGGACTTCCTTGCAGAACATATTCAACACAACCTCCATTTTGGTGTGCAGGTGGCAGAGTCCCCCTCGGTGTGCCAGAGATTGGTCTTGGATTACAACCAGAAGGACTGGGTGGATCCCCTGGCACTCAGCTGGCACATGGGGCTCTCCACTCCTCATGTCCCCCATCATATACTCCCCCATCATATACTCCAGGATGTGATGGCAGCCTTACCACCCACCTCCAGGCTCTCCTGAAGTGGATCCTTGTGGGGGTGCTCCCCGCCCATCCCTCACTCCTGACCCTCCAGAGTTCACCTTCGGGCCTCTGCCCGGTGAGCCTCCCTGCCCACTCCCTATGCACCACCTAAGCCATCTGCGTGACATGCAGCTGGTCCACCTCTGAACCATGCCTAGGAAACAGCTATACACGTTCATGCTCCACACCTTTCACTTCCTCACCCTTGTATCCCATCCTGACACCAAGTGGTGGGACCTCCTACCACCCATGGAGAGCGAGGAACCCCAATGGGCCAGTCCATATTCCACCCTGGTCCCACGGCCCGCTGGGGATATTATCTGGCAGCTCCTTCATGGAGCAGTAAGCATGGGCATCTACCTTGAGCAGTTCGCCACCTCCCCCAACACCTGCCCCTTCTGTAGTGAACGGGAGACCATGGCACACATCTACATCGAATGTGCTATGTTGCAGCCCCTTTTCCGGCTCCTCCAGAACCTTCTTCAGTTCTTGCTGCATTTTTCCCTGCATTCCCTGATCTATGCACACCCCATCTGTGGCCCCACAAAGTCACGAGACCTCCTCACCAACCTCCTCCTGGTGCGGGCCCAGGTGGCTGTCCACCATACCAGGAGGAGGAAGCTGGACAGGGAGGCGCTCTGCAACTGTGGGGCCTACTTCTGATCTTCCCTTAAGTCACATCTCTGGGCAGAGTTCCTCTGGACTGTGTGCACTGGCTCCCTGGATGCCTTTGAGGAGCAGTGAGCATTGTTTGTAGTTCTCTGCTCTCTGTCCTCCTCCGGATCCCTGCTTTTGACATTCCTGTCCCTGATTTTTCCTTTGTTGTCCCCCCGTAATCTTTTGTTGCCTGAGTCCAGTGGCTCCTTCCCTTAGGCTGGGGAAGGGGGGCCTTAGATGCGGGTGGGCTTGCTCCTGCCTATCACCAGGGCCTCAATAGGTACACAGGGTTCTCTTACTCCACATACCTGTGCTATCTCTGGGATAGAAGGTAGTAGCTAATTCACATTCCACAGTCATACTTCATAGCAACTGAGGAAAGGAAGTTATTTTGCATTTTTGTACAAAGTGTTTTACAAATAGATGCCTCCGAATATCCAGATGAAATGAGCTAATACACTGTATCTAAAACAAACTGCAGGAGGAAATTTAGATAAGCAGAATGCAATTATCCAAGTTGGAAATTAGCTAAAACACTAAAATATTCACTGCATTTCATTAACTCACCCTCTCCAGAAATATTCTCATGAATGGCCCTGAAAGGACCATCAGTGCAACAGATGACAGTTTAACACTATGACCACACAACACCGACTATAACAATTTATATTTGGGGATCACGATCTTAATAGGAGCATATGCCCAGATCCACAAAGATATCTAGGCTCCTAAATAGAAGCTAGGAGCCTAAACACTTTTATGGATCTGAGAGACAAGGTAGATGAAGTAATATCTTTTTTTGGACCAACTTCTCTTGGTGAGAGAGACAAGTCTTGGATCTTACATGGAGCTCTTCTTCAGGTCAGGTCTTCTTCAAAGTGTGACAGCTAAATACAAGATTGAACAGATAGTTTAGCGTAAGTAGTTAGCATATATTCTAAGGGACACTCAAGGTGAAGTGGACCATTAACACCCCTGTAGTCATTGGACAGAAAGGGGGGGTTAGTGGGTTCCAGATTGTTGTAATAAACCATAAATCCAGTGTCTTTATTAAGATACATTTTTAGTAAAGTTATGAATTTAAGATCTCAGGCTTGTCTTTTGAAAGTGTTGGGCAGGCTTCCTTTGAGGGTGAAGACTGATAGGTCAATTATGGAGTGATTGCTTTGTGAAGGATATTCACCCACAGGTGCTAGGGCATTTTTGTCTTTTAACATTTTCCTGTGTGTGTTCATTCGAGAGCGTACTGTGTGAGATTGTGGATCTGGGCCCATTGTAATCACAGCTCCCACAGAAATGAATAGACATTACAGATACTAAGCCCTTCTTAAGATAAAGTCTTGAGCACCTGGTGCTCCTGCTCCGCTGAGTGGGGGGAATCTTGACCCTACCCACTTAACTCAGAGCCAGCACAGCTGAGCTAATGCAGGGTGGGTGCCATAGTAATAGAGATTACTCTCTCCCAAGAGGAAACAGAGCAGGGAAAAAGAGACACAATTCCTTCCTTGGGCAGCACAGCCCCTCCCCAGCACAGAGCTAAATGTAAAGGGACAACCTAGCTCTAACCTATTTCACTTAATTCACTATGGGATGTTTTCAAAAGGTTGAGCATGGCTTTAGCTACACAACACAATGACTTTAACAAAAGCCATGTGTGGTTTAAACACTTTTTACATTACTTGCTTCCTCATGTTTTGTTAATGGCATCAAAGGTCCTTTTGGAACAGGAGTTACCATTCCGAATCAGACTGTCTAGCAAACTATCCTGCCGCCAGCAGCATCTGATGCTTTCAAGGAAGGCAGCTCCTCTTCAATGCCTCCCCCGCCCCTCCTACACACGCACATGCACACACACAGGCCAGCTGTGCTGTGTTGGTAAATGGGAACAATTCCCTCATAAGCATGAGGTGTGTTTATCCATGTATAATAAAGGTATGACACAGGAGTCAGACTCCACTTCATTTCCTACTCCCAATAACATGGGTCAGGGTTACAAAAGGTCAGATTTCTGATACAAGGCAGGAGGCAGCAGCTACTGTTACAACTCATATAATTGTTTTGTTTATTAGTGGTCAAAAATATCCCATTGCTTTTTAAAATCCAGCCAGTGCATTTGACTCAAGAGCCAATTGTGCTGTAACAGGGCTGTTAGTCACTCCAAGGGTTGAGGAACTCACCTGTGTAAGCAGGTTTAAAAAAAGGCTGGGAAACTCAACTATTCTGTCCGGGATGAAGCAACACACCGGTTTTCCTTTGGCCATAGGTCCCACCGAAATAAAACAAATGCAGGCAGCTTTCTTGAGTCCACTCCAGGTGTCCATACCAAACAGACAGGAACAGTTTGACTATGGGTACTCTTTTTGGCAGTACCATAGTCTCCATTAGTTCAGGCAGGCAGCAAATTCCCCCAGATACCTATTCAGGTGTGCTCTTCCCTGGATCAGCTGGAGAGCAGCTTCCTTCCCCTGCTAGGAACATACCACCCACAGGCCTTGGAAGCCTCTACTTTCTTCTATTTTTTCCATACCTAGGAGGCACAGCTGTCCATTCCTCTGTCCAGGAGCCAAACAAGCCACAGCTGCCATCTCTTCCCTCCAGGTCTGATAGCTCTTTCAAAACCAGCCACCTCTTTTGTGCCCACTGAAAGGTTTCAGCTCCTTCATGGGTCACAAGGGAATAAGGTGTATGTGCCCTATCAAAGCTACACTTCTTAGACAGGCAAAGCTCCTCAAAATTGCCAGAATTAGAGAAGCAGGATTGGTCCCTCAGTGACCTCCTGCACCAGTGTAATCCACACACTGATTAAATGCTGAAAAAACAGAGATGTGCTTTTATTTATCCTTCACCAATGGACCCAGTTGTTACCATATCATCATAACAAGATAAGAGAAGGGACTGTTCATTTTTCCATTATGCTCAGCCTAAGTCTGAATACCTCAGTCAAGTCCCCTCTTGTTCTTCTTTTTCCCACGCTAACTAATTCTAGTCCGTGCCTTCCCTCTAAACATTTTAGTTGCCTGGCTCTGGTCATTTTCAGTCTCTGCCACATCTTTCTTGAGATAGGCTGACTAAAAACGGGCACAATGCCCTAGAAGGGGACATTTAATTGTTTAATTTATGTCATTGCCATTTGTTCTTTAATATTCTCTTAATGCACCAACTATATATTTGTTTTTTATGCTGCTGCATACTGAGCAGACACCAGAACCCAGCTGTGCTTTAATGCCTCCTAACCAGGGATGGATTAATTTGGGCCAGTATTTGAAATTCTACAAGCCAGGTGCCAAGCAAGGAGCTGCCAACTTCTGCAAAGGAAAATCTAGCATGCGTTGGACTGTAGAAGCCCCATTCACATAGGGAATCAGTGGTGATTATTTCTAGAGATGAGATATATATCTATCTATATAATTTGAATCTACACAGATTGTACAAACTTTAAATAAATTAATAAAATATGCCAAATTGCCTTTATTCAGATTCTTCCTTCCTCATCCTTCCCTCGCTTTATATTTTCTATCCATATAGTCTCTCTTTCCCAGTGATGTTTTCATTCTAATTGTTATTATGCACATTGTCAGGATTTTGTCTTTACTTATTTTCTCTTTTCATTTTACCAACTCTTGTGCCATAATCCTCCCTCAATTTAGCCTCTCTTTCTCTTTTTTTCCTTTAGCATTTCTTCTCCTGTCCATTTTGACCTCCTCACTCTTGCTTTTTTTCCTTTCTTTCCCTTTTGTTTCTTTTTATTTCTTCCCCTCCTTTCTGTGTCATTGCTTCTCTCTCATTCACTTCCTCCTTTACCTTGAATTTCTCTATCTACTTCCCTCAACCACCATCGTCCTCTATTCCCCACTTCCCTTCATCACCATTCCTTCCACACATACTACTTTACATGGCTGTAGTGAAAAATGATTGGTAAATATTTGTATGGCAACTGAACATGTAGAACACTATTATATAACTAGTATAATATAGACTCTCCTTCCATTCCCCTCATCCCTTCCTCCACCTCCTTCTCCCTCTCAATTCCCCTAATCCTCCTCTCCCCACCTGTCCATAGTGGTGTTTGCTTGCTGCATGTCATGCATTTCTCTCTTGGTTTGTGGCATTTATTTAATGTCATCCACAGTTTATTTGTGTGGTAAGCACTGCAATGAGATGGGACAGAAAGGGGATAGACCAGGGGTAGGAAAACTACAGCCCGCAGGATGGATCCAGCCTGTCAGGGCTTTGGATCTGGCCCACGGGATTGCCTTTCCTGTGGCGCTGTGGGCCCCTCCCAGAAGGGGCGGGCAACACATCCCTGTGGCCCCTGGGGGGACAGAGGGCTCTGTGCGCCGCCCTCACCTGCAGGCACAGACTCCCGCAGGTCCTATTGGCCAGGAACGGGGAACCGGGGCCAATGGGAGCTTCGAGAGAGGTACCCGCAGGCGAGGGCAGAACGCAGAACCCTCTACTCCCTCCTCCTGCAGGGGCCGCAGGGACATGGTGCCGGCTGCTTCCAGGAGAGGTGCGGCGTGAGTCAAGGCAGGCAGGGAGCCTGTCTTAGCTCTGCTGTGCACCGCTGCCACCCCAGAGCCGCTCCAAGTAAGCAGTGTGGGGCTGGAGCCTGCACCCCAACCGCCTGCCCTGAGCCCCCTGCCACACCCCACACCCCTTCTGCACCCCAACCCCCTGCCCGGAGCCCCCTGCCACACCACAACCCCCTGCCCTGAGCCCCCAACTCCCTGCCCTGAGCCCCCTGCCACACCTTGCACCCCAACCCCCTGCCCTGAGCCCCTTCCGGCACCCCCCACCCCCTGCTGCATCCTGCACTCTCTCCCGCACCCAAACCCCTGCCTCAGCCCTACATTCATGGCACTGCATGCAATTTCCCCACCCAGATGCCCACCCCTTGGATAGACAGTGGGATGGAGAGAGAGGAAGAGGTGGGTTGCTAAAGGGGTCGGGGGAAGAGGGATGGGTGAACAGTGACAGATGCAGAGAGTGACAGCTCTGATGGGACAGAGCAACTTAAGGTTGGCAATTTTGGATGGACAGATTCCTGGAGGTTTCATCACATGACATAATCTTTAATTTTTACTTCCTGGAGACTCCAGGCCAAACCTGGAGGGTTGGCAACCCTAGGGCAGCTGCACACCTGGTTCCAGAACTGGCAGCCGGGTGCAGCGTGTCCTGAGTTTGCCTGGCTCACAGGAGCCGCTGCGGGCACGGTGGGGACACGCCCGGGGAGCAGGGGGTCTGCAGGAACTGTAGCTCGGAACTATAGGGCGCTGGCTTGTCCCCGGCCGGAGCACTTAGTGCAGTGCTCCGCCCGGAGCGAAGCCGCGCTGCACGCAGGAGCCGCATGGATGAGCCGGGCTGCGCGGCTCCGGGCACTCCCCCGAGCGGCCGGGAACAGGAGCCTCGGCCCCGGGGGTCGCCCTGCGGCAACTGGATGGCGACTCACCCTAAGGTAGGTGGGGGGTCGGTCCCCGGGGCGGACCTTACAGGGGCCCCGCAGAGCGCGCTCCCCGCCGTCCCAAGGCTGCTCCCCGCGGCAGGAGCCGAGGAGCGGGCCCCGCTGTGCAGCCAGGCTTGGGGTGTCCGGGTCCCGCCGCGGTGGGGCCCACACAAGCCCCCGCCCAGCCGGGTGGCTCCTCGGTGCTGCATGGCCCGGCCCCCCACGTGAAGGAGAGCGAAGCTGTCCGGACTGGGTGCTCCCCCAGCTGTTGACAGCTGGATCCCGCGTGTGGTAACTGAGTTATTGGGGTCCTGGTTGTGCATTTATGGTTTGACAGTTGAGGTCTGTAGCCAAGACAATACAAAATAAAATACGATATCTTCACTTATTTAAATAATATCTTTAGCGTGAATCTTGTCTCACGTATACCTGTTAATTTATCTTAAGCTGCTAAAAGCCTTATTTGAAAACGAAGATTGAATAGAGGGTTTCTGCAAATTTCCCAAGAAGTTTTGCTTGAGTTCTTGAAGGAATATTTCAAGCTGACAAATTCGATCTCAGTGTCCGGTGGTAACTTTTCACCACTAATCTTTTTTCTCACTCTCAGCCTCACCATTGAAAAAAACACATCCAGGAAATAAACAAAAAACAACTTGTGAGCTACCTTTCTTTAGGGAGGAAGGAGAAAAGGAGTACCCAACTACAATAATGTGTCAAACTGTGAGCATTAAGATCAAAACCTAGAGCAGGGGTGGGCAAACTTTTTGGCCCGAGGGCCACATCTGGGAATAGAAATTGTATGGGAGGCCATGAATGCTCACAAAATTGGGGTTTGGGTGTGAGAGGGTTCTGGTTGGGGGTGCGGGCTCTGGGCTGGGGCCAGAAATTAGGAATTCAGGGTGCGGAAAGGGGCTCTGGGTGGGGGGGGGATGAGGACTTCGTCTGGGGGTGCAGGCTCTGGGGTGGGGCTGGGGATGAGTTTGGGGTGTAGGAGGATGCTCTGGGCTGGGACCAAAGGGTTCGGAGGGCAGGAGGGGGATCAGGGCTGGGGTTGGGGCATGTGGGGAGGCTCAGGGGTGCAGGCTCCGGGCGGCGCTTACCTCAAGCGGCTCCCGGAAGTAGCGGCATGTCCCCGCTCTGGCTCCTATAAGGAGGTGCGGCCAGGCAGCTCTGCGCTGTGTCCCGACTGCAGGCGCTGTCCCTGCAGTTCCCATTGGCTGCAGTTTACGGCCAATGGAAGCTGCGGGGGCAGCGCTTGGGGCGGGGGTAGCGTGCAGAGCTGGAGCCCCCTGGCTGTCCTTACGCATAGGAGCCGGAGAGGGGCTATGCCACTGCTTCCAGGAGCCATGTGGAACGGCCTCTGACCCTGCTCCCCAGCAGGAGCTCGAGGAGGGCCGGATCTTGTCCACGGGCTGTAGTTTGCCCACCCCTGACCTAGAGTCTAGACAGACACACAGAGATAGTAACATGACTAGGTAAACAGAGATTTTATGCTCCCCTTATCTGATCTCTTTTCATTACTTATTTGTATATTATTAATTTGAATGGTGTTTCACAGGAAACTTTTTAAAAGAGCATAATTTCTGCCCTGAAAAGCACTGATTGTAAATTCCTTATGACACTGACCTTTGTCATCTTGGATGTCTGTAAAGCACCATAGGCCCCATGCACGCCAACAGAGCTATATAAATAATGAGTCTCCTGTTACTCTTCCTTGGATTAGTCAAACTGCTAAGTCTCTTTGTTGGAAGAGGAACTTGATGGATTAATGTGATTTTAATGTAATAAACTTCTTAAGAGTTTAGCATATGGAGAGACCTTATCTTACATTTTATAATCAGAGCTGTTGAAGAGTATTAGCATGTTATTTACTCCTTCTTGTAACATAAGAACCAGGGTCTCCCAGTGAAATTAATAGGCAGCAGGTTTAAAATAAACATAAGGAAGTATTTCTTTGCACAACCTGTACAGGGAATGTTCTGAAGGTCAGAAGTATAACTGGATTCAAAAAAGAATGAGATAAATTCTTGGAGGATAAGTCCATCAACGGCAAGATGGTTGGGGATGCATCCCTATGCTCTGGGTGTCCCTAAACCTCTGACAGCCAGAAGCTGAGACTGGACGATAGGGGACGAATCACTCGATAATTGCCCTGCTGAAGCATATGGCACTGGCCACTGTCAGAAAACAGGACACTGGGCCAGATGGACCATTGGCCCGACTCAGTATGTCCATGTTTATGTACTGTAGCAGAAATAGATGAAACTCAGAATCTTTCTCCACAAAAACAGCTCTGTTCCAGAAACAGTCAAGATTCTTTTAATACCTTTTTATCTGGGCCATGCGGAAATATAACTTTAAAATATTTTAAGAGGTCAGTATATTTATTGATGTTTAATCTTTCTGAATCTTAATAGCAGTTCTTTAAACAGGCTCCATACTTTCTCATGCTCTTTTGAAAGGTTTTATTTATCTGTACCAATTTGGCTTCTGCTCTGCATTCTTTGATTGCTGTTACATGTTGGTTTCAGCTCACAGAGATGATGTCATTGGATGTGGCTGACAGCACTCAAGTATATGCTGCGTTCTTAGTTTACTTGGATCTTTTAGAAGGTAAATCAGTGAAAGTATTTTTCTTGCGAGGCTGAGCAATCTGGGATATCAAATAAACTAACACATGTACTCTGATTTTTGAAGACCTACGTGCTAGTAGCACCCATTCCATGCTCTCGGTATCCCAAAATTTAGCACAGTAATCAGCTACACTGAACAAGGCGCGTGTGAGTGGTATTGAGTGTTTCAGGTATTGAGGAAAATGTAAAATGTAAATTTTGGCCCATGAGTTTGTTCAGACCTGCCATCATTAATTATATCTCTCCAAAGCAAATGATTGATCATTGTTTGAGTGAATGCTATTATATTAATGCAATTACAGCAATCCTGAATAAACATTTTTTAACTTTATTTCCCTGCCTGAAGGGATTGAGATCTGCTGTGTTATCACTATTCTAGCTGTTATCACCCACTTTCTCAGTATCTTAATATTTTTCAAATTTGGGTTGATACCAGGTTAAAATCTTACACTTAAGAGAACTGTGAAAAGAGATGCATGGATTTTTTTGTTTTTGAAAAACAAATACTTGAGTTACACCAGAGAAAGTTCTGGCCCCCATCATAGTACTGCTGAAGTCAGCAGAGCTATGCTGATTTACACCAGCAGAGCAGTGGTTCTCAAGCAGTGGAATGCATACCCCTGGGTGTACGCAGACATCTTCTATGAGGTACATCAACTCATTTAGATGTTTAACTAATTTTACAACACAGGCTACATAAAAAGAGTTAGCAAAGTCAGTATAAACTAAAATTTCATACAGGCAATGACTTGTCACTGTTCTATAGACTACATCAGCAGTTCTCAAACTGTGAGCGAGTTCATTTTAATGGAGTTGCCAGGGCCAGTGTTAGACTTGCTGGGGCCCAGGGCAGAAAGCTGAAGCCCAAGACGCACCATGCAGGGCTGAAGCCGAAACCCTAGTTTTTAAGTGAGGTGAAACTTGAGTTAAGCAAGACAACTCTGACTCCTGAAAGGGGTACAGTAGCCTGGAAAGGTTGAGAACCACTGCAGCTGAGGACCTGGCCTTTAGTCCCCTGTTGCTGTTTTATTAAAGAATTGTTCACAAGCAAATAGTTGGCACTTGACTGGGAAAACTTTGTGTCTTATGGGGAATACTTTGCATCATAGGTGCCGACTCTGTGGGTGCTCCGTGGCTGGAGCACCCATGGGGAAAAATTAGTGGGTGCTCTGCACCCACTGGCAGCCAAGCTCCCCTTCCCGTCCTCGCCTCCGCCTCCTCCCCTGAGTGCACCGTGTCCCCGCTTCTCCCCCTAGCTCCCAACGCTTGCTGCCGCAAAACAGCTGTTTCACGGCGTAACAAGCTCCGGGTGGGAGGAGCAGGAACACGGCGCGTTCAGGGGAGGAGGCGGGGAAGAGGCGGGACCAGGGTGGGGATTTGGGGAAGGAGTCCAATAGGGACAGGGAGGGGGTAGAGTGGGGGCGGGGACTTTGGGGAAGGGGTTGGAATGGGGGTGGGGCAGGGGTGGAGTCAGGGTGGAGCTGAGGGGAGAGGGGGGTCGAGCACCCACTGGCGCCAGCAGAAGTTGTCACCTATGCTTTACATAGGGGGAAAAATAAAGACCACAATAAGTTGACTTTCTTCCCAAATGTATACTCTCCTTTATGATGCAACCAGAGAGAGACCTGTGTGTTGTGCTTTGGTCCCTCTCTTTTATTTTCAGGTAAAAACTGGCATGATGTGACATGCATTGGACTAGCAGAACTCCAGCTCGTATGTCTCCGTGGGCGTGAGAGAGAAGCTGAGAATTTACAGGTTGTGGTGCCAACACCTGTCCACATGTCATTCACTCATCAGAGGTGAGCAAGTGATTCCAGAGTATTTGGTGCTGAATTACCAGAAAGAAAAAAAAAATAGAGAATGTAAATATTGATAGGGCAGCTAATAACTCCTATAAAGCTTTAGAAAAACATTCTCTGCCAAACAAAAAGACGACCCTCCCCCCCAAAAAAATGGGGGGCAGAGGAAAAACAAATTTGAACACATGAGCTGAGTTATTTCTAGTATTAGGAACATTATGAGGCTGGGATTTTTTTCCTTTAGCCTGATCAGTTTCTTTTGCCTTTTCCTCCCTTGAAATCATAACCCTGCAATGTAACGATTTCAACAGCAATTGGCTGTGTGTCCATTAAAAAATGTTTTGTACTATTTATAGACCTATCTGAAGTATTCATGGTGATCACCTCTAATGGAGTTTATATGGATAATTCTTTTGAAGTACCTTGAAGATGATGAAAAATGCTTATTTTCTACTGCTTTTGTTAGTTACTGAATCACAGGAATGGACTCTGTATTTTTTTTTAATTTAAATATAATCCTGGCCACTGTCTGTCTGAAAATTTGCTTTTACAGGCTGAAAACAGTTATATATAACTGCGTTTTCAGAGCTATGCTTTTGCATTAGATCTATGTTGGAAAGTGCTCTATAAACCCTTACTTTCACAGCTATACATACAATTTCTTGTGGTGCTCAAGGAAGGAAAAACAAGAAAGATGTGCTTTTCTAATGACATGGGTTTTGTAATGGAAAGTGTTTTCGGGGTTACTTTAAAAAGAAATTCTGTTCAGATCCAACTTTTTTTATGTTTTGGATGTGTTCTAATGGTTAGGTAAAATGTACAGTATTCTTCCCCATCTGATAATGGCTATCTTCTTTCTCTTCCTCTGCCCCCATGCCTGATATCCTATCCTATGACACCTCTAAGGAACTGTTTATCTAAAGCCCTGCATGGATACAACATTTGTATCCGCATCCGATCTGCATACATGGTCCACGGATATAAAGTGGATATCCTCAGATTTGCAGGGCGCTAATTGTCACTTTGGTCATTTATTACTGTGATGTCAGGGGAGCTGCTAACAGATCACACAGTTAATTGCACTTGATGTACAGTGAACTTCATTTATATGCATGCTCTGTGAATGTCTTTTTCGGCACATTTACATATTCCAGTGATTTTATAGATGACAGACTTGTCTGAAGCAAACAACCTTGCATTCCAATAGTAAATGTGTAGTAGGTTATCCTGTGGGTATCTCTTCAGCAGCAATAAATCTATGGCAGGAAATCTGTACTATGGCAACTAGTTATGTGGTTGGAAGTTTTCTAGTTGTAAATTAATAAGATTTTTCAATTACTATTCAACAAACCAATCATTTGGCTATTATGGATATGGTTTTAAAAAGAAATATTACAAAACGATATTGTCAGATGGCATGATGCTGCTCTGCTATATAATCACAAAGCTATTGAAAGAAAAGCTGGGAGACAAAGTATTTGCTACTGTTCCGCTTCTTGTGAAGGTGTTGATCATTTTCTGTGGGGAGGGATTTCTCTCACAGTTTTGGGGTTGGAGATAGACCCAAAATGGATGTGGGTAGTTAGGTAGCAAACTAGGATATTGGCTTTTCTCACTGTAGTTGTTTTCTGCATGCTGTCTCTTGTTTCCTACGTGTTGGTGGGATTCTACTGGAAGTGGAAACCTTTTCCTCCCTGTGGGTGGGCAGGTGTCTGCAATTCTGTGTCCTAACATGTATTTTATTGCAGGGAAATACAGCACAACATTTGTAACCCATCTTTGTGTCCCATTGGACTTTTCATTCATGGACTTTCTGAATTTGTTTGTACTGTGGTGGCACTGTTTGCTCTGTTTCTGGCATCAGTGTGGATGAAATCTTTTACTGGAAGGATGGTTGACTGTTAGAGTGAATGCATTACATTGATTAAAAGTACAGTTTGTGACCAGCTTTTGCTATTGAGTAAATATATAGAGTACGTTGTCACTAAAATGTGTTCTGGCTGAATACAGTTCTCCACTTACAGATGACTCCATTAAAGCTGTGCGTATGCCTGTCCCTAATGCTGGTTTAATAGCCATTGCTGATATCTGGCAGGAGAATGGTATGGATACTGCTGAACACAATGTAGATACATGATTCTTGATGTCTTCAGTATACAGTGACTGGTGTCTCAATGGTCACCATCAAAAGGAGCCAAATAGAATGACCTGAATTCTGTAAACAGCCACAGGAAAAGTCCAACAAGTGCATCCTTGGGGATGGAATTTCACAGGCACATCTTACCAGTGAGAATGCCTGCCCCCTCTTGCTGACACTGAGCAGCGAGAATCCAGAGGATTGTTTCTGGGGTACAGTAACTCCTCACTTAAAGTCGTCCCAGTTAATGTTGTTACATTGCTGATCAATTAGAGAACATGCTCGTTTAAAGTTGCGCAATGCTCCCATATAACGTTGTTTGGCAGCCACCTGTTTTGTCCTCCGCTTGCAGAAAGAGCAGCCCGTTGGAGCTAGCTGGTGGGGGCTTGGAACCAGGGTGGACCAGCAGCCCCCCCCCATCAGCTCCCCTAAGTTCCCTGTGCGGCAGCCACCCAGCAGGCTATCAGTTGCCTGTAGTTCAGCTGCCCCTCCCCCCACTGCCATGTGCTGCTCCTGCCCTCTGCCTTGGAGCTGCTCCCGGGAGCCTCCTGCTTGCTGTGCAGTGGGGGAAGTGAGGGGCTAATGTGAGGGTGGCCCCCTCCCCATCTCTATAGAGCAGTGGGGACACAACAGGTCTCAGGACGGAGGGAGCTTGCTGGCAGCAGCTGCTGTCTCAACTTGCTGATCTACTTAAAAAGGCAATGTACTTAGAGTGGAGTCAGCATACTTAAAGGGGCAATGTGCATCTCTCACTCACACACGGTGTATATCTCTGTCTCGCTCTGCCTCTACCTCCATTTGTGCTGCCTTGTAGAGTGTGAGGCTATGTTAACAACAATGCGTTAACCCTTGAGGGCTCAGCCGAGTGCTAGTTCGTCATTTAGCAGTAAGGCATTCCCTGGGAAATATCCCACCCTCTTTCACCCTCTGACTCCATCACCTCAACCAAGCTTCACAACCATCATTGCTGTGTACAGTATTAAATTGTTTGTTTAAAACTTCTACTCTGTGTGTGTGTGTGTGTGTGTGTGTGTATAGTCTTTTGTCTGGTGAAAAAAAATTCCCTGGAACCTAACCCCCCCTATTTATATTAAATCTTATGGGGAAATTGGATTAGCTTAACATCGTTTCACTTAAAGTAGCATTTTTCAGGAACGTAACTACAACGTTAAGTGAGGAGTTACTGTACATGGAGCAAAAGGTAATGCTGTGTGTAAGGGCTGTAAATAATTAATCTGTAAGTATCCCAAATGTCACTCTTTGAAAATGACTTTTCTATATGCAAAACAATAAAGTGAATTGTAAAGCTGGTTGGAAATGCAGCAGTTTGCAATAATGCTGATCCCTTGTTCTGACTGTCAGTTTAATGAGCTAACCTTGTCTTGTGTTAGTGCTGAAACCATGGTTTAAATTGTTGATTAAAGTGTACTGGCACTATAGCTAACTGAGCCTGGAAATGATAAGCTAAATAAAAAGAAGGTAGCAAATGGCTGTTGTTCACTTACTTAATCTATAAGAATCAGGTCTTGGAGCAGGTAGGGGTTGCTGGAGTGGTGACCTCCCTCTCAAAGCCACTTGAAAAGGTACTTGCCAGTGGCCAAAGCAGTTCTGCATCCGCAGATGTTTAGGCACAGAGCAGCTTCTTTGGCTGACTCAGTCACTGGAGGAGTGAGTCTTTAAAGGAGCCATGTTGACGGTGCAGTGGGAGTCACTAGTAAAAGAAATAACATGAATGATAAAATTGGATGATTTTTTTTTTTAAGCTAAAATTCTGAGCAGCATCTTAAACCTTATTTTGGGGATTTGATACTGAATTTTAGAGGACTTCATTTTCTCATGTTATCAAGTTTATGGCGTTAATTGAAATAATTTCATAAGGTAAAGCAGTACTCCTTAGAAACTAAGGCCACATTCCTGCAAGCTGCTCCAAGTTACCTCCCTGTAACTGCATGGAACCCAATGACTTACCCCTGGTCTATACTGGGGATGGAGGAGCAGGGGATCAACCTAAGATACGCAACTTCAGCTACGAGAATAACGTCGACTTCAGCTACGCATCTTAGTTTGACTTACCTTGCGTCCTCACGGCGTGGGGTCAACTGCTGCGGCTCCCCCGTCAACTTTGCTTCCGCCTCTCGCCGAGCTGGAATTCAGCAGTCGACGGGAGAGCGATCGGGGATCGATTTATCGTGTCTACACTACTCGCGATAAATCGATCCCCGATAGATCGATCGCTGCCCGCCGATCCGGTGGGTAGTGTAGATGTACCCTTAAAGAACTCAATACTACTCCTGTTGAAGTCAGTGGCAAAACTATTGACTTCAGTGGAAGTGGGATCTAATCAAATTTACTGCATTTCAAAAGCTAATCTTCTTACACAAGCCAAGAAGACTTGGGGCTGTATTTGGAGAGGATGGGCCCACTGTCTGAATGCTTAAAATTGAGCTTACTGAGGCTTCTGTGAGTAAATACTGTGACAGACCCAGACCAGTGGGGTACAGGAGTCTGGTAGAGGGAAAATATACTGGTCACTGGATGAGTAGTTTTCTGTTCCCTGAGTGACCAGAGCAGGGGCTGCACTAGAGTAATCAGGAACCTGCTAGAACCAGTTAAGGCAGGCAGGCTAATTAGGACGCCTGGAGCCAATTAAGAAGAAGCTGCTAGAATCAATTAAGGCAGGCTAATCAGGGCACCTGGGTTTTAAAAGGGCTCACTTCAGTTTGTGGTGTGAGTGTGAGGAGCTGGGAGCAAGAGGCGCAAGGAGCTGAGAGTGAGAGGGTGCTGGAGGACTGAGGAGCACAAGCGTTATCAGACACCAGGAGGAAGGTCCTGTGGTGAGAATAAGGAAGGTGTTTGGAGGAGGCCATGGGGAAGTAGCCCAGGGAGTTGTAGCTGTCATGCAGCTGTTACAGGAGGCACTATAGGCAGCTGCAGTCCACGGGGCCTTGGGCTGGAACCCGGAGTAGAGGGCAGGCCCGGGTTCCCCCCAAACCTCCCAATTGACCTGGACTGTGGGTTCTTCCAGAGGGGAAGGTCTCTGGGCTGTTCCCCAACCCACATGGAGAATCTCTGAGGCAAGAAAATCCGCCAATAAGCGCAGGACCCACCAAGATAGAGGAGGAACTTTGTCACAGTACCTATAGAACAAGATTCTGCTTCTTTCTGTCTTGTTCCACCCTCCAATCAAAAATACCTTGCTGGGATGTGGAGAGCCTGTTTTTAGCCCTGCTGAATTGAACAGTGATTTGCACAGTAGTAGGAAAGATCAGTCTTGTTTATGTATCTGAGAAGAACCTGTGGATTTTAGCCCATGTGGTCCCTTGGCTCTGCCATGTTCCCTATTTATCGCAGACAGACAGCTGTGTCCACCAGCGTATTACGTCTTGAGTGTCTACTTGTCAAATTAAATGTAACATCCCTGTGGCAGGGAAAACACCACAGCAGCCCAACACTGTAGCATTTAATTTCAGAAAGGGGAACTACGCAAAAATGAGGTTAGTTAAACAGAAATTAAAAGGTACAGCACCAAAAGTAAAATCCCTGCAAGCTGCATGGAAACTTTTTAAAGACACCATAATAAAGGCTCAACTTAAATGTATACCCCAAATTAAAAAACATAGTAAGAGAACCAAAAAAGAGCCACTGTGGCTAAACAACAAAGTAAAAGAAGCAATGAGAGGCAAAAAGTCATCCTTTAAAAAGTGGAAGTTAAATCCTAGTGAGGAAAATAGAAAGGAGCATAAACTCTGGCAAATGAAGTGTAAAAATATAATTAGGAAGGCCAGAAAAGAATTTGAAGAACAGCTAGCCAACGACTCAAAAAGTAATAGCAAAAAATTTTAAGTACATCAGAAGCAGAAAGCCTGCTAAACAACCAGTGGGGCTACTGGATGATCGAGATGATAAAGGAGCACTCAAGGACTATAAGGCCATTGCAGAAAAACTAAATGAATTCTTTGCATCGGTCTTCATGGTTGAGGATGTGAGGGAGATTCCCAAACTTGAGCCATTCTTTTTAGGTGACAAAACTGAGGAACTGTCCCAGATTGAGGTGTCATTAGAAGAGGTTTTGGAACAAATTGATAAACTAAACAGTAATAAGTCACCAGGACCAGATGGTATTTACCCAAGAGTTCTGAAGGAACTCAGATGTGAAATTGCAGGACTACTAACTGTCATCTGTAACCTATCATTTAAATCAGCTTCTGTACCAAATGACTGGAGGATAGCTAATGTGATGCCAATTTTTTTAAAGGGTTCCAGGGAAGACCCCGGCAATTACAGGCTGGTAAGCCTGACTTCAGTACCGGGCAAAGTGGTTGAAACTATAATAAAGAACAAAATTGTCAGACACATAGATGAACATAATTTGTTGGGGAATAGTCAACATGGTTTTTGTATAGGGAAATCATGCCTCACCAATCTATTAGAATTCTTTGAGGGGGTCACCAAGCATAAGGACAAGGGGGATCCAGTGGATATAGTGTATTTAGATTTTCAGAAAGCCTTTGACAAGGTCCCTCACCAAAGACTCTTAAGCAAAGTAAGCAGTCCTGGGATAAGAGGGAAGGTCCTCTCATGGATTGGTAACCGGTTAAAAGATAGGAAACAAAGAGTAGGAATAAATGGTCAGTTTTCAGAATGGAAAGAGGTAAATAGTACTGGGCCCAGTACTAACATATTCATAAATTATCTGGAAAAAGTGGTAAACACTGAGGTGGCAAAATTTGTAGATGATATAAAACTTCTCAAGATAGTTAAGTCCCAAGCAGACTACGAAGAGCTACAAAAGGATCTCATAAAACTGGGGGACCGGGCAACAAAATGGCAGATGAAATTCAGTGTTGATAAATGCAAAATAATGCACATTGGAAAACATAATCCCAACTATAATATAAAATGAGGAGGTCTAAATTAGCTGTTACCACTCAAGAATGATCTTGGAATCATTGTGGATAGTTCTCTGAAAACATCCACTCAATGGGCAGCTGCAGTCAATAAAGTGAACAGAATGTTGGTGTTGGGAATCATTAAGAAAGGGATAAATAATAAGACAAAATATCATATTGCCTCTATATAAGTCCATGGTACATCTTGAATACTGTGTGCAGATGTGGTTGCCCCATCTCAAAAAAGATAAATTAGACTTGGAAAAGGGCAACAAAAATGATTAGGGGTATGGAATGGCTGCCATATGAGGAGAGATTAATAAGACTGGGACTTTTCAGCTTGGAAAAGAGACGACTAAGGGGTGATATGATAGAGGTCTATAAAACCATGACTGGTGTGGAGAAAAGTAAATAAGGAAGTGTTATTTACTACTACTTATAACAAAAGAACTAGGGGCCACCAAATGAAATTAATAGGCAGCAGGTTTAAAACAAACAAAAGCAAGTATTTTTTCACACAACGCACAGTCAACCTGTGGAACTTCTTACCAGAGACTATAACAGGGTTCAAAAAATAACTGGATAAGTTCATGGAGGATAGGTCCATCAATGGCTATTAGCCAGGATGGGCAGGGACGGTGTCCCTAGCCTCTGTTTGCCAGAAGCTGGGAATGTATGACAGGGGATGGATCACTTGATGATTACCTGTTTTATTCATTTCCTCTGGGGCACCTGGCATTGGCACTGTCAGAAGACAGGATATTGGGCTAGATGGACCTTTGGTCTGACCAAGTATGGCCGTTCTTATGTTCTTAAAGTGTTCCAGAATTAAGGCCCCAGCCCAGTAAATCATTTAAGCACAGCTAGTTCCTGTGAAGTCAATGAAACTACTGGCATGAGCGTAAGTGTTTGCAGGACTGGTGCCTGAATCTTGTGGGTATTGTTAAAAGCTCTGATTTTTTTTCAGACTTTATAGAATGTTATTTTTTAAGGTGACAAACACATTTATAACCGAACAAGTCTTTTATTATTAAAAGTGATTTGTCACTTCCCTTTGTTAACTTTTTACATATAATCTTGGACCGTAAAAATCAATGAAGCCAGTTTCCCTCTCAGGTTGTTAGTATCGTACTGTTTGGGTTTCAAGCAGACAGGGGCGGCTCCAGGCACCAGTGCACCAAGCGCGTGCCTGGGGCGGCAAGCCGTGCCACAGGACTCTTTGCTGCTTTTTCAAATATTAAATTTCCTGAAACTGGTAAGTTGGTTAGCATCAAAATAGAAAGTTGTTAAAAATAAGTCAGTAATTACTATTTATACCACTATGAACACAAGTGAATTAAGTTGCTATAGTCTAATACAGATTACAGAAGTCTAGTTATTTCTTAGAGGGGGAGAGGGAGGTCTCTGAAGTCAATTAGTCTTAAATATTAAATGTTAAAAACAGACTTGTAGACTCCCCTGCAGGATCCTATGCCAAAATAAGGAGAGTGACTTTTTATTGTGTGCAATAAGGACAATTATCAGGGGGTAGCCGTGTTAGTCTGTATCTACAAAAACAACAAAGAGTCTGGTGGCACCTTAAAGACTAACAGATTTATTTGGGCATAAGCTTTCGTGAGTAAAAACCTCACTTCTTCGGATGCATCCGAAGAATTGAGGTTTTTACTCACGAAAGCTTATGCCCAAATAAATCTGTTAGTCTTTAAGGTGCCACCAGACTCTTTGTTGTTTTTGTAGATACAGACTAACACGGCTACCCCCTGATANACAAGAGTCCCCTTACTCACGATAACCAACGGAAAAGTTCTCTACAGTATTGCAGTCAGTGCAGCAGAGCATCCAGCCAGGCAAGCAAGTATTACGCCAAACACTGCTCCCAGATGCCTGCCTTGAAACCGGAGAGATGGATAGACCTTGGGCCAGTGTGTGTGTGAAAAGTCAGCCCTTCCAATCCCAGGCACTATGCCCTTGATCCAGCTTTGGCTTTCAAATTTGGGTAAAATGAGGCAACAGAGGAAGGTTAAATTCACATATGATAAAAATAGTCATTGTCCTTATTTATTTGGGCATAAGCTTTCGTGAGTAAAAACCTCACTTCTTCGGATGCATCCGAAGAAGTGAGGTTTTTACTCACGAAAGCTTATGCCCAAATAAATAAGGACAATGACTATTTTTATCATATGTGAATTTAACCTTCCTCTGTTGCCTCATTTTACCCAAATTTGAAAGCCAAAGCTGGATCAAGGGCATAGTGCCTGGGATTGGAAGGGCTGACTTTTCACACACACACTGGCCCAAGGTCTATCCATCTCTCCGGTTTCAAGGCAGGCATCTGGGAGCAGTGTTTGGCGTAATACTTGCTTGCCTGGCTGGATGCTCTGCTGCACTGACTGCAATACTGTAGAGAACTTTTCCGTTGGTTATCGTGAGTAAGGGGACTCTTGTTTCCAGCAGAAGTTTGGGTGAAGTGTTGATTTCTGTGTACAGAGACTAACATACATTAATTCTCCAGCCCTGACTTGCCTCTTCACATGCTTGGAGGGGGAGGAAGCTGTTCAGTTTGGTCAAGCTTCTGCTGAATTATTCATCCAGGCGCTATAAAGGATAGATTCAAAACCTACAGCTTGCATGGCATGGAAAGGTTATGGCTCATTTCAGCTAACTGGAGCCCTATACCATTTATTACAAACTGCTCACGGCACTCAGTGTTTTGTCTTTGCTTTTCAGACATTTTTTGCAAAGAGAATTTAATAGAAATAAACTTTATCTTCACCTCCCTCTTTGGCTTGTTGCACTGGTTGCCCATGTCCAGATTCCTGTAAGGTCTGTCCTGCTCTTTTGAGGATTTCCCTGAATATGGCTTGGGCAGCTAAGCAATTCTTCAGTTGCCTGGAGTCTACTGCTTCTTTCTCTGGCCCTCCCCCTCCAAAAAGAGAGAGCATGCACACTCCACCCTGCCCTCCAAAAGGACACTGTTAACTTGAAATCTAATTAGCATTAAATGAGTTTTAAAATAGTCTCAGGCATTATACCTGCCCCTTCTATTCAGAATCATGCCCATCACTGTCATGTCTATGCGTTAAATGAAGGGACTAGTATCTGTTGTGTGATGACACGTGAGCCTCCCCTGCTATTTGTGATTTTACTACCGTGTTTTCCTAATGTGTGAAAGACCCACGTGACAATAGAAACTGTGCTGAATGCAAAGTGCTGTCACATACGCGAGCTGGGGAAATACTTTGTCTAACCTCAGTGATGAGGATTTTGTCTCTTACTTGTAATGACAATAGATAAAATATTTTCACACACATGTGGAATTGAAAAAAATCAATGGTGTCTCTTTATTTTGGGTACTTACTGGTTAGTGATCAAAGGACTGGGTTGCAGCATGAGTGTTGTTTTGGGTAAACTGTTAAGCAGAGGAGTATGGCCTATTGGCTATAATTCGTGATTGGGAATTGAGATCTGGATAGTACTCCTGCGACTGCCATGTAACCTCAGTTGATGGTTCTATAAAATGGAGAGAATATCTACTTCACAGGTGTTGGGCTTAGTTCAAAGCCCTTTAAGGGTATGTCTACACTGCAGCCCAAGCTCTGGGACTCTCCCACCTCGCAGGATCCTAGAACTCGGGCTGCAGCCCAAGCCTGAACATCTACACCACAATTAAACAGCTCCTTAGCTTGAGTCAACAGGCATGGACCAGTCATGGGTGTTTAACTGCAGCGTAGACATACCCTAAGATCCTCTGCTGGGATAGGTGGTTTAGAAATGTAAACTGTTAAATGTGGTATTTTGTATAGCAATATCTTTTTCATGATGAAATCCAATTAATCTTGTACAAAGTAGATTGAAAGTATAGTTGGATAGGGGGGTTTGTGTGCAAATTTAGGGCCTACTTCTGGTCATGCTGACCTCAATAGGAGCAGGATCTGGTTTGCTGTGAGCATGCAAAGTCACAGGCATGAATTTTAAAAGCAGAGTTTAAGTTACCCTGAAAATTTGGTCCCTTAAATCTAAGAAGAGGGGAAACACCTCTTTTACAAGAAACACTGATGTCATTTGGGGGATTATCTTTATTGCTTTGTGCGATTATTTGCATTAGAGTGAATTTTCAGTACATCTTCACTCTTGCAGTGCTTCAGTTTCTCCTAGTTTTTCTGTCCTTGGATTTTTCCCATCCTAGTGCTTCTATTGAAGATGGAGATCTGTTGCTGGTGAAACCCCAAACCTTAGCAGCCTCTGTTCAACATTCAATGACTTTTCTTTATTTTATTTTATTTTTAAAAAAAGCTTGCAGGATATTTTAGCTCAGCAGACTTCTCACTGTGCTCCCAGCAGCACAAATGCTTGATTGTTCTATAAGCTCTCTTGGGGCTCCAACTGCCTTTCAGTTTTACTAGGCAGTCACTGGCATGAATCCCTTGAAGGTGGCATGTGTAAGGGTATCTGTTGTCGCTGAACCTCTGGATGAACAGGGCTATTCTGGAGCCTCAGGCACAAGTTAATTATGTATTGTAGTGCACAATTTCATTTTGGCAAGATGGGGTAAAACACTGCAATGATTTTGCTATTGTGTATGTGCTTCATTTACAAGACAGCATTCACTAATCTAATAAGTGGAGTTTATTAGTACAATGCATGCTGTAGAGAAAAACAGAAGTCATGATCTATGATTCTGACTTATTCAAAAACCATCACAGAATGTCCCCATCGTGAGTTAAGTTTGGTATACAAGTCTGATGTTGGAGCTTTTAATGTTGACATGTCAACAGTGACGACAACAGCCACCAGCTAAAGTTGCTCATAAAGAGCAAAAAATTCAAACCCCCTCTTGCTGCAGGTTAACCACAGCTCTATTGGCTTTGCACTTTTAGGCTACATCTTATTGAACTCTGGTAGTAGATTATATTGAGCCCCTTTAAAGTTAAAAACGAGGTTGGCAAAGGGTACTTCTACAGCTCCATTGGAGAGAGGTGATTGGCTTACAACTTCTGTCAGACTGTTACGTTAACTTTAATGAGTTGGAATTTCTGTGTTCCTTTACAACATCTGTCATTATGCAAGTAACTTGTGTGTCCTAGAACTAGGTGAGCTTTGTTTTTGGGAGAAGAATTTGGTCCAAAACAGCCAGGATATCTGAAGACTGAAGCCCAGTGCACCGGGTCTGTTAACTCTTATGTCCTTTGAAGAAGATAACAATGAGAAATCATAGCTGTAGGTAATGACCAGCTATACACAGTGCATGCCATCAGCATTGTACCATTGATACTGATGTATACTCGTGTAATCAGTAAATATGGAAAGACTGGATATTGTAACACCCAGGCTGTATGATGACTGATGGGTGAGAAAGGGGGAATCAGGAATATAGTGGAAATGAAGACCGCCTTCTGGCACTGGTTCAGATTAAAATAGTAGAGTAGTCAACATTCTGGTTCCTGTTGGTCCTGGGGGATGGATCATTTCTTGGAGTAGATTCATAGATTCTAGGACTGGAAGGGACCTCGAGAGGTCATCGAGTCCAGTCCCCTGCCCGCATGGCAGGACCAAATACTGCCTAGACCATCCCTAATAGACATTTATCTAACCTACTCTTAAATATCTCCAGAGACGGAGATTCCACAACCTCCCTAGGCAATTTGTTCCAGTGTTTAACCACCCTGACAGTTAGGAACTTTTTCCTAATGTCCAACCTAGACCTCCCTTGCTGCAGTTTAAACCCATTGTTTCTGGTTCTATCCTTAGAGGCTAAGGTGAACAAGTTCTCTCCCTCCTCCTTATGACACCCTTTTATATACCTGAAAACTGCTATCATGTCCCCTCTCAGTCTTCTCTTTTCCAAACTAAACAAACCCAGTTCTCTCAGCCTTCCCTCATAGGTCATGTTCTCAAGACCTTTAATCATTCTTGTTGCTCTTCTTTGGACCCTGTAGTAGGTCCTAGCCGGGGCTCGACCCTTCTGGACAGGAGGGGAGCCACACCGACTCACTGCTGTGGGAACAAGTAGTCAGTTAGTCCCGGAACTCCGGCTCTTTAGTGCAGAGTCGGAGCAGCCACAGTTAAAGCTCAGGCCCTTGACTGCAGGGGCTGAGCGAGCAAAGAGTTCAAAGCCCAGGCCCTGGATCAGGGCGGGGCAAACACGGTTGGCTCAGGCCCGGGTTTGCAGGGGCTGAGCGAGGAAACAGTTCAAAGCCCCGGCCCTGGATCAGGGCGGGGCCAACACAGTTAAGCTCAGGCCCTTGTTTGCAGGGGCTGAGCGAGCAACTAGTTCAGAGGCCAGGCCCTGGATCAGGGCGGGCCAACACAGGTAAGCTCAGGCCCTTGTTTACAGGGGCTGAGCGAGCAAATAGTTCAAAGCCCACGCAAGGCACGCCTAGGCTTGCTGTAGCCGAGTGTCGGGTGAGGGGGATGCCTGCCACCCGTGAGTGGGGGTGGCAGGGGGGAACGCAGGCCCACCCACTCCACTGCGTTCCAGCCCGGGGCCCTAACAGCGGTTGCTGCCGCTGCTGGTCAGTGGGGTATCCAGACCGCAACACACTGACATAGGCTCACATTCAGTTGCAGCCGGACCGGGGTCGGCTATCCCCGGGCCACTTCCGTGATCCCCCTCAGATCCTACCTCGCTCGTCGCGCCGGGCTCAGGCCAGTCCACCTGCATGGGCTCCTCTGGGCCGGGGCTCGGTGGCAGGTCCGGTAGCTCTGCCGGGAAGTCAGGCCAACGGTCCTCAGGCGGCTCCTCTGGGTAGCAGCAGGGGCGGAGGGGTTCGGGTACAGTCTCACCCTCGGGGTTGGTGGGGTGAGGCTCCCAGGGATTCTCCCAGTAGCGGGCGTGAACGGGCTCCGGCGGCCCCTCCTCGTAGCGGGCCCGGGGTAGCTCAGGCCAGCTAGGGTCTTCGACGGTCTCCTGGCCGGGAGCTCCCGGCCGCACGTCTGCTCCCTGTGGTGGCTGGCCGCCAACTGAGCTCTGGCGGCCGGCCTTTATACTTCCTGTCCCGCCCCTTGACTTCCGGGGGGCGGGGACAGGGGGTGGTGGTCCCACCCACTCTGGTGCCGGCACGTGGGCTCCCTCTTCTGGACAGGAGGGGAGCCACACCGACTCACTACAGACCCTTTCCAATTTCTCCACATCTTTTTTAAAATGCGGCGCCCAGAACTGGACACAATACTCCAGCTGAGGCCTAACCAGAGCAGAGTAGAGTGGAAGAATGACTTCTCATGTCTTGCTCACAACACACCTGTTAATGCATCCCAGAATCATGTTTGCTTTTTTTGCAACAGCATCACACTGAATCACACTGAGTACCCGAATAAGCAATGCAGGATTCAGCACTAAGGAATTAAACCATTAGCTTTGAAGTTTGGGACCTTGTCTTGAGGAACTGAGCATCCTCGGTTTCCTTCAGTCTCACTGGGAACAATATTTGAGGCTGCTCAGTACTTCACAAGACTGGTCGCTGCTGCTGCTGAGAATGTTGAGGAATGGAGGCAGTTGGAACTGTTCTGATGGGGTAAGCGGGGGGAATACTCCAGAATTTAATTCTTAAAGAACTGTTTAATGTTACTGGGCCCTGGAGAGAGATCAGGCTATATCTTGAGCACCTGTCAACAATCCTTGGGGAAGAACCATTTCTGGCTATTAAGAGAAAATTAAGTTGGGACTACTCTTTGCTCTTTCCATTAGAGGAGAAGGACATGGGAGATAAGCAAAGTGCAAATATGGGAAACAGTTCCCCGCCTATGAAGTTCCTGGGTGACGTTCTCTGGCCAGTATTGTGCAAAAGGTCTGAATAGATTATGATAATGGACCTTTCTAGCATTAAAACCTGTGAATCTTCCCAGCAGGCGTTGAGAATGAACTGGATACAGGTACTGAGCTATGCTTTCAATCTGGGGTGTGGTTTTTCAAGTGAAGTTGGAGGCACATTGGAAGACCTACAGGCGGAAGCCTGTACCACCATAGGCTCTGCTGTGGATAATTGAGCTCCTTTATCCCCTATGCTGCTAATATTCTACTTTTCCTAGAAGAAAAGGCCATCTGTATACAAGTAGTTTCAGTTAGAGATGTTTATAGGAGCAGAAACCCCTCATATCAGTGAAACCTTAACAGGACGTAGTGGTTTGCCTTTTTCTATTATCTAAGCTGTAGTCATGTTCTTTGAATAAGTGGACTAGTTCATACTGCTATCTTTTCATAGGCTCTTAAGTTATTGAAGTGAAGGCTTATTAGCTCTGCCAGATCTGGCAAACAAATATCTAGTAATATTTCAGAAGGCCAAAATGCAGAGAGGACATCTGGAGAGGGGCTGCGTCAGTTTTTGGCATTTCTTTACTTAGGGCCAACGATCCTTTTGAAATAGAAAATCCTTTTTGTTGTATCTACATTATTAAAAAAAACAGTGCAGTGTTTATCAGTCTCTTTGTTCATTGCAGATCTGATGTACATCAAATTCACAGTGCAAATCCAGATAAACATCTATTGCAGTCTAATTATCTTCCTACCGCTCTTATGAATGACAATGGCTGAAAAGGAACTTAATCAGAAATGCTGTATGTGATCCCAATAATGATGCCTTGAAAGGGAAACAGGAAACACATGTCTGCAGACTTCCTGAATTCCTGGGACTGATTCCTTTTTAAAGCTCTCCTCAAGATAATCTCCAACAGTGCTGCATTGCATTCCATCTAGTTGCTATACACTGTATCTTCCACAAGATTCAACAAGCTCCTTTTGGCCCTGTCTGCATTAGGAAAATGACCTGTTCCAGCGATGGGTCCCCCTGGAGCATCTTAAACCATGATTGAAAATGGTTTGTCTGGTAATATTGATTGTGTTGAAGAATGGCCCAGATGCTGAAAATGTCATGAAATTGAGCAAAGGAGGTGTTAGACAATCGGGAGGGCTAACGCTAAGGCCTATTAGGATGAGAAATATCCTCCCTAAGGAGTTAGATGGAGACAGGCCCATGGATTGTCTAGTCTAATTTTAAATAATTCAGACTACTCAAGAATAAACAGTAAGGAGCTCCTTCTGTGTTTGGAGGTAAGTAAAGACCACTCCAACCAACAGCACATGCTTCAATCTAGTCCCAGGGCTACTCTTAAAATGAGTATGAGTTTAAATTTCATGGGTCTTGAAATCCCTCTTGCAGCAGATGGGCACTACCACCATCCTGCATGGGCTGGTATTTCTCTAATAGGACTCTGGACACTACAAAATTATGTTAACCTAAGTTCTGTCAGCATACAGCCACCGCAGTAGTTAAATTGCTTTTGCATGTCCTCACTACAGTCCTTGTGTTGGCGGTGCGTGTCTTCACCAGGAGCACTTGTACCGACTGTACTGTCAAGTGTGGAGCATTGGGGATGGCTTCTGAAAGCCAGTAACAGTTGGTGTCTACACTGCGTTGACCTAACGACATCAACATTGACTCTGCCTCTCATGGAGTTGGAGTTATTAAGTTGGCGTAGTGGGGCAGTTATGTTGTCAGGAGCAAAATTTTAGTGTAGACATTTACATAGGTTGATGTAGCCTGCCTTTGTGTCCACCTAACTCTGTAGAGCAGACCAGGCCTCTGTCTACCTTCTGACCTGCTGTTGAATTCTTAATTGGCAGGGCAGTTTCCTGAGTTGTGCACTACTTTTAGGGCACATGTCTGCAGCAAAGATGAGAGAATGGGGCACTTGCTGTTATGTGCAAAATTATAGTGTTGAGGATGCCAGGGAGACCCCATAGAATCCTTCCTTAGCTCTAGAACACTCTTCGCTCACACACTTTTTATTATTCAGTGTGCTTCTGTGAAAAGGACACTTGTCACCCCTCCCTACGGCCGTTTGGTATGTCGTATGGAAAATTGCTCATCACGCTGTGGAAGGCCAGAGAAGAGCAGAACCCTGCAGTTCTGAAGGTGTCACTTGTAGTGGACCCTATTTCCGCATGCTCCAACCCACTTCAAATCATAAATGAGCTGCCTCTAGGTTAAAAAAAAATGAGCAATTCAATCTGGAGTGAGGGCTGGGTATTTTCCCCCTACATGCCGAACTGTGCTTGACATCAGCACTTTAGCTGGTGTCCCTGGGCCAATGATATACAGCTGCACCACCATGCACCCTGGCAGGGAGATCCCAAACTGAAAACCACTTGGCAATCAAAATAGTACTAACATATAGGGGTAGGAGAGCTCATTTAAGGTATTTGATCTTTAAGCATTTTGGAGGCAGTCCCCTTCTGCCCTACACATACAGCATCTCCTTGCGTAGCTGATCTCTGCTTTGTCACCAGTAGCATCTGTAGTAACACATGAGTGTGAAAATATGGCTTATGATCATTTAAATGTCTTTGCTGTGTGAAATGGCTGGCAGGCCTCCCTTTGCATGACACCTTCTGTGCGTGGGGCCCAACCGTAAAACCTGCAAGGAAATCTTTGTTTTTCTTCTTTAGTGAAACTGAAGTATGACTGATTTCTGCAAAACTCTGAGACTGCTAATAGAGCACTGGGAAGATCATGTGCTTAAAACATCATTTGGGCTTCCAGGCTGCTGCTTTATCCTCTGCCACTTCCTATTTGGAAGATAATTGGAGCTTGAGAACAGATGCATTTGGAAACACTCATTTTGAGCCAGTGTCTAACTTGCAGGATCTACATCTCTTGGGGGAGGAGGGGACTCAAAGGTACATCAAGTGATGGGGGCGTATGCATACTGTAGGGCAGGCCTGCACAACATGCGGCCCAGGCAGGGTGACCAGATGTCCCGATTTTATAGGGACAGTCCCGATTTTTGGGTCTTTTTCTTATATAGGCTCCTATTACCCCCCACCCCCATCCTGATTTTTCACACTTGCTGTCTGGTCACCCTAGGCCCAGGGGCTGCATGCGGCCTGCGTGGGCTCACTGTGCGGCCCGCAGGCGGTGAGTAGGCAAGCAGCGGGTAAGGGAGGAGGCAGTGGTGGGGGGGCAGTGGCAGGGGGCTGAGTAGGTGAGCCGGGGCGGTGGGGGGCTGAGGATGCAAGTGGCGAGTCGGTGGCTGACCTATTCTACTGATCTGGCCTGGCTCCCTTCCTCTCTCCAAGGGTTGCAGCTGTCTAGAGGTGCCTGCCTTCCACGCCTTCCTCATTCACACCTCATTCATTCAACAGGGCAATTGATTACAAAGTGGGGGCGGGGGAAGATCTTATTCTACTTCTAGCAAAAAGACATTTTTCTTTTACCTTAATTATACTACCTTAGGGGCCAGCTATAACATATTACCAAAGTTCAATACCGCTGTTTCAGGAGGGCAGCGCTGGGGAAGGAGGGTTTTTTCCCACGGGGCAGGCGGCGCTGGGGTGGGGCGGGTTGTTTTGGGGGGGCTGGGCGGTGCTGGGGGGGGGGGGGGGGGGGGCGGGGGGGCGGGTTTCGGCGGGGCCAGGAGGTTTCGGCCCTCAGCTATTTTCTTTGGAGTAATATGGCCCTCGCCGCTTTACGAGTTGTGCAGGCCTGCTGTAGGGACAGGTAGGCTCTGTAGCAATATCATGGACAAACTCTCCACACAAGGCTTATTAGAAAACAAGATGGTTTTCAGTGATGTCATGTACAGATGTTGCCACATCAATCATTTAAGTCAGGGGTTCTCAAACTTCATTGCAAAGGGGGTTGTGACACTTTGGGGTCCTGATCCACAGTTTGAGAACCGCTGATTTAAGCCATTATGCACTCTTACCCGTTACATGTCACCGCTCTAACGTCCTCAACTCTGTTGGACTAAACAGTTTCTCTTAGAGCCCTGTAGATTTGTGCTTGATTTTTGGATCCTAAAATGACCTTCCTTCCCCCACCCCATCCCTGGGACCCTTGATTCAATTAGTAGACAAGTAAATAGTCAACATATTATTCCTAAAATGAACTGAGATGGAAGCATTTCTTCTCTGTGTGTTTTCCTGGATTTAAAAAATAGGAAGCAGAAAGTAGTTGACAGTGAGTGTTAGTAAACTATTTGTCTTCCTCTCCCTGAAAGCTACCTTTGAGGATAATGGACTGGGTTGGGTGGCAGGAGATCTGACTTCATTTTTCTGGCTGTCACAGACTCACTCAATTTCTCTGTGCCTCAGTTCACCCATGTGTAAGATGGAGATAATGCTCCATTTCATACTTTGTCCATCTCGTCTATTTAGAGTGGAAGCTTTTCAGTTCAGAGGCTGTCTCGTGTGTGTACCGTGTCTGGCACAATTTGGCCCTCAATCTTGGATGGGGCCCCTCAGCGCTACCATCTATAAATGGTTAATAAGGTGGCAATGTAGTCAGCTGGTATGTACTGTATATAAGTGAGGGCACTACCTGTTAATATATTGATGAATCCAGTTCCAACAGGGGTCTGTGCAACTGGAGAATTTTAAAATCAAAATGAAGGCTAACTTTTCCTCAGACATTTAAATGCATTTAGCTCCAGAAATATAACCCCTAACAGGGCTGACTAGTGGGACTGGATCATAGGATTTTAGCGCTTACCTGAACTAATGCTAATCACTGTGTTGAACATGCATGTGTACTGAAGGCAAATAGTCATGTGCTTTACAGCATAAAAATGACTTTTTATAATGGATCATGGCTCTAGTAACTTTAAGGATAAGTTAAATGAAATACTATAGGCTCTGAAAGCTTTGTAAACAGAAAAGCCTAAGCACAGCTGATAAAAGAGAGAGCACTATGTTGAAAATGTAATGCTTTGTTCCCACTGTTCCTCTTTCCTGCTCTCTTAGCTTTCTGCTGCAGGGAGAAATGGGTTCTCTAAGCAGGATGGTGGTATCCATTAGGCAATAAGCAGTGTTGCCTCTGCAGTGCATCTGTGGGAAGGTCCTTTAAAGGTAGAGAATTCACTGGACAGCAGAAGTGTTCACGATTTACTGGCTGGGATGTCCTCAACCCTATAAATCCTGGGAAATAAGTGATATTGCAGTTTTTAGCTTGATGCTATGTTGAAATGATTGTGAATAGATTCCTAACTGACTA
This sequence comes from Trachemys scripta elegans, assembly GCF_013100865.1. Taxonomy (NCBI): domain Eukaryota; kingdom Metazoa; phylum Chordata; order Testudines; family Emydidae; genus Trachemys; species Trachemys scripta. The sequence goes on from NC_048305.1 coordinate 55,379,029, forward strand.
TCTTTTTTTTCAGGCTCAGAGAGATCATGAAGAAAGCATGTATTCCACAAGATGAAACAGATTCCCCACTGTCAGTTATCCTGGCTATAGTTGAGTCAGATTCCACAGTAGTCTATTATAAGCTGACAGATGGTTTCATAATGCCAGACCCTCCTGATGATACTGAAGACATGGACAATAAACAGTGGAGAAAGAAAAGAAGGAAGCTTTTGAGATGACTTCGAGACAAAGAGGAACTGTTTCTTGGCCCCTAATTTTCAAATCTAAACAAATTCAGTAATTTGTGTGTGTAAATTAAAAAGTACAATGGCTTAACTGCTGCTTTGCAAATCTTCACTTGCTCTGGAGAACTCGGATTTCTTGAGCATGCTTCAAAATAAAATGATATGTAACATGTTTCAAGGACCTGACTTTTATACAAGGCATGTTATGTCCTCCTCCGTTTTTTTTTTTTTTTTTTTTTTTGAGAAGCAGAAGTTTTCAAAGTTTGTCCCTTCTTCACAAACACACCTACATTTGTGGTAATGGAAAGACTGAACAAAGTCAGACCTATGGCATAAGTTTTAAAGGTAAATATTTAAATAAAATAAGCTGTTCTTTAGTGTAGTGTGGTTGGAGTGAAGGTTTTCAAACACACACTTCTGCGTAAGTTAAAAAGACAGTGATTTGTCCTACTCATGGCACCAAGAGCATTTAAAATATAAATTTCACCTTTTTGGCCTCTTACTGCTATATTTAAAGCAAAATAGAGTAGGTTTTGTCCAGGAATATTTTCTTTTGGTTTAAATGTTTTGCAACTGGAAAAATGACATCACTATAATGACTATGATGATTCCTAAGGCTACTAGAACAAGGCATGGACCCGTCATTAAAGCCCAAGACAGTGGTTCTCAACTTGCGGCCCAGTCAGAACAGAGCTGCAGCCCATGTGACATCCTCAGGGCCATACAGATAGTATTGGATGCAGCCCACAACGCTAAATAGGTTGAGAACCATTGGCCCAAGATAAGGTTCAGCGACTCCTGCAATCTAACCATAGTGGCCAGTCACTAAGGTCCAATCTACATAAGCAAATGTACATGTCAGTAGATACTTGGAGGACTAGCTTACTATATGACAAAATTAAACACATGGGTTTGTTACCCATGTGAATGAAAATGGGAGAGGAAGCAGATTGAAGATCAAGGGTTCAGTAATGTGTTAACTGTGTCCGGCCCTGTCTACGCAGCCAAAAACAAACCATTTTATGAGAAATTCAGACACCTTTTGTGTTATAACATGATCTCTCAACACAGTAAATTTTTCTGTGTGAATGGTTCCTTATTTTCTTGCCTCAGTTACCCCATTTTAAATAGGGGTTCTATTACCTATTTTTAATTGGCTAATCTTTAGAGTCTTTTGAAGCTGAAGACAATGCCTAGGAGCTACTAATTACACATTTTTTCTGTACCACATAGACTGCTGCAGCTGGTGTGCCAATTGATGCACCAGTCAGCCACTCTCAACACCGTCTGACCATTACCTCCTAGGGGTAGGGACCATGTCCTCCTATGTATTTAAACAGCACCTAGTATAATGGGGCCCCCAATGTGAGTGTAACCCACATCATTTATATCTCCAATGGAGCCTCTATGGGTTAAACTAGTTGCCTGAATGATGTTTCAGCTGGTTATAGGGGAAGGGGAACAAAGTTAAATTGTTGGTAGTACTTCCATGGGAATTTTCTATGCTTTCATTCAGTAGTTTTCTTCAAGTTTAACCTTAACTTGGAATTTTTGGCTTTCTAATGCAAGTTCCATATCTCAGAAATGGCTTTTAAAGTACATGTAAAAATTCACCTAGGGTCAAAGCCTACACATGGAAAATTTCAAGCAAAAGGCCCGTTTTTGATAGGTTCAGGAACGGGGGAGGATCCAAATTCAGGCTCAGAATGAAATGATAGTTAAAATCTTTAATCCCTCCTCAGTAGGACAGACTAGAAATCCATGGTGATTTCAGAGTTATAGATTTTTAGTTTCACGTAGTCAAACAGGCTGCTGAGAAAAGCAGGGGACAATATGTACAGCAGGATTCTAGCCCTGCCTTCACCAAGGTCTTGCTGTGCGACCCTGGGCACTGCAGTTAGGTCCCAATTTAGCAAAACACTTAAACAGTTGCTGAAGCCCCACTGAAGTTAAGGGGACTTAGGTGCACTTTAGCACATGGTCTGCTGTGTAGGAATAGACTTAAGTTCATGCTTAAGTCCTTAATTGAATCAGCCTTAAACTCTGCAACTCCAGTGTGGCGCTTCTAAAATGGAGCTACTACTACTTGCCTGTCTATCCAAAGTACCTGTATATTGTACAGTATCAGAGCACCCCACAATCTTTAATGTAATACTTGGCTATAACGTGCTAATAAGTGCAAATATTAATTTAATCCTGCCCCTAGTGGTGATATCCATCACTTATGTGCATTCTTACTACACAGGGCCAGATCCTCATAAGGTGGAAATCAATGTAATTCCATTGGTGTCCCTGGAGTTACAGCAATTTACAGCAGCTTCCTACAGCACATGAATACCTACTTCTCACACGTTAAGGATTGCTGCTTTGCTATTATCCATTGCCTGTTTTAAACTGAATTAGGAGGATGGGGTACAAGAGATGGGCAAGGGCCCTGAGCTGTTTGGGTAACTGAACAACACATAGCCAGGCAATGTGTCTGGAAATATGTGCCTTTATGTACGTTTTCACACACTCAAACAAAATGGTTGCTTTTTATAAAGTCTCTCCTGACCTCTCCTTACAGAAGAGCTCCTGTGTTCAGTCATGTGGAAATTAAAAAAGAAGAATTTCTATCATTCTAAAGCTTGCTCTGCTCATGAGGAAAAAGCAATCTGTCTCTTTTTGGGCTGATGCCATAATGCATTAAAAGGTAGCTCTATTGATTCCTGATATGCGGAATCTGGCCATGACACCCATGTTTTATGAACTCTGCTGTTTAGTCCATAAAGTAAATTCACACTTCATTTGGCTACATACCACCAGCTAAACTGTCCTTGTATAAGCAGTTAAATATTTAAACCCCAGTGTAGGTATGTGCTGGAAAAAAAATTCAGTTTTATGTAAAGAAGTTTGCAACATACTCTATACAATGCAGAATTTATACTTGTGCTGTATGCTACTAAGCCATAGCAATTTCTCTTGCATTTGCCCTGCTGCAGGGAAGCACTTGTATTGTGTGGTTGGCTGCAGAACTGACACATTAGCACGGCTTTTTTCTCTAGCTAAAAATTATTAAAACAAAGCATAATTCAAACCTACCTTTCTGTATATAGCAAACTACCCCAGCTCCAGAAATTGACTTAGAGCAACAAACTGCATTTCTTTGACCTCAGTACTTAGTACCCCCACCCCATAAAAATCAAAACCAAAAGATCTTTCATGTCTATTAAAGCACGACTGTAGAGGTCTTTATCCAGACTCTCTAGAATAGGACTTGCTTTTTGCATTTCCGAGTTAACGGATTTGTTTTAAACATCCCTGGGCTTTCCATTCTCCATGTAACGTTTAAAGCAGGGGTGGGAAATCTCCAGCCCGTGGTCTGTATCCAGCCGGCTGCTTAATTTCATCCAGCCTGCAGCAAGTCTCCGTGCCACAGACCGGAAGCCCCGAGCCTCGGTGCCCCCCCCTCGCGGGGCTGGAGCCGTGAGTGCTGGGTTGCCAGAAGTCGGGTCGGCTCCCGCATGTCCCTGCAGCCCCTAGGAGAAGGGGCAATCAGGGAAGCGCTGCCCCCACTCCCGGCCCCAGCCCCACAGCTCCCATTGGCCCAGAACGGCAGCCAATAGGAGCTGCATGCACAGGCAGCATGCACCACGCACAGCCCCTTGGCCTCTCTGCCTAGGGGCTGGACATGGTGGCCACTTCTGAGAGCAGTGTGTGCAGGGACCCTGCATTAGCCCCACTGCACCCCCGAACGGGAGCCATCTGAGGTAAGCGCCGCCCTGCCGGAGCCCACACCCTGAATCCATGCCCCAGGTCGGAACCCTTTCCTGCACCCTAACTCCCTCCCAGACCCCACACACCAACTTCCTGCCCCAGACCTGAGCCTCCTCCCACACCCAAACTGGCTCCTGGAACCCATACCCCAAACCTCCTCCTGCACCCCCAACCCTGAGCTTGCTCCCGTACTCCAAACCCCTTGGCCCCAGCCTGGAGCCCTCTCCTGCACCCAAAAACCCTATCCCCATCCCCACACCAGAGCCCATACCCCCAGCCAGAGCCCTCACCTGCACTCCAACCCTCTGCCCCAACCTGGAGCCCTTTCCTGCACCCTGAACCCCTCATTTCTGGCCCCACCTCAGAGCCTAGAGGAAGCCCCAAGCCTCCACTCCAGCTTGCCCCACTGCGGGGAGGAAACCCCGAGCCTCCACTCCAGCCTCTACACCCTCCCCCCCCCCACTGGGCTTTATGTGGCCTGTGACTGATTTTTTCTATGGCTCAGTGGCCCCTCATAGAAAAAGGGTTCCCCACCTCTAGCTTAAAGGTAAACAAAGGGGCATTTAGAAAAAATGAAGTTTAGATCCTTATTTGGCTTAGCGCTATTGAAAGTCTCTTTGTATTGATGTCATATTCAGCCCCGGACCCCATTGGTAGTGTACAGATACAGAATGACAAGACTGTCCCTTGAACAACATTGACTGACAGTTGCTGAGGATTGGGCCATTAGTATTTTAAGGTCCCAAACCATTATTTATACATGCTGTATTAAAATGTTTCATTACTTGCTTTACTGTAAGTGTTTGAGAGAATATCTATAGTGACACAAGAAACTCTGAACCTTAAGCACTAGTCTAGGTGAGCAGCTTTTCAAGTTCACCTTTAACAGGCATCAAGATAGACTGCAAAACTTACACCTTACTTGCTTAAAGGCTAGTTTTATACACTAAGTAGTTTAACCAGCTACTGTTAACATATAGCAATGTTCTGGAGCAAAAGTACACTTTTTCACTAGATTATTTCATCAATTCATGCCTCTCTTCAGAGGGATGTGTGCATTCAGGCCTACTCAAAACTGAGATAATGACAAACCTAGGGAAAAACTGTAATTGGATGTCCATTAATGTAAGTATCAATTCTGGTTTATGGAGGGTCCAGTTCTTTCAGGAGTTGTTGGCTTCACTTCCCAAATTGTGTACTTTACATGACTATGTAATAATGCAGCCATCTTGTGTAGACTAACTTATACGAAAATGCTATTTGTTTTCTACTATGGCTGTCTAGATTACCATTTATTTAAATATTTTTGGATGTTTTCTACATTTTCAAATATATTGATGTCTGTTATAACAGACTACAAAGTGTACAGTGCTCACTTTATATTATTGATTACAAATATTTGCAGTGTAAAAAAGAAATAATATTTTTCAATTCACCTAAGTACTGTACTGCCATCTCTTTATCATGAAAGTTGAACTTACAAATGTAGAATTATGTACAAAAAATAACTGCATTAAAAAAACAAAACAATGTAAAAGTTTAGAGCCTATGAATCCACTCAGTCCTATTTCTTGTTCAGCCAGTCACTCAGACAAACAAGTTTGTATACATTTTCAAGAGATAATGCTGCCTGCTTCTTTTTCACAATGTCACCTGAAAGTGAGAACTGGTGTTTTCATGGCACTGCTGCAGCCAGCATCACATTAGCGCATCTGGCATGTAAATGTAAAGATTCATATATGCCTTCATGCTTCAACCACCATAACAGAGGACATACGTCCATACTGATGACGAGTTCTGCTCTATAAAAATCCAAAGCAGTGCAGATCGACACATGTTCATTTTCATCGTCATGAGTCAGATGCCACTAGCAGAAGGTTGTTTTTCTTTTTTTGGTGGTTTGGATTCTGTAGTTTCTGCATCGGAGTGTTGCTCTGTTAAGACTTCTTACAGTGTGCTTCACACCTCATCCCTCTCAGATTTTGGAAGGCATTTCAGATTCTTAAACCTTGGGTCGAGTGCTGTAGCTATCTTGAGAAATCTCCCATTGGTACCTTCTTTGCGTTTTGTCAAATCTGCAGTGAAAGTGTTCTTAAAATGAAGATGTACTGACTGAGTCATCATCTGAGTCTACTATAACATGAAATATATGGCAGAATGCAGGTAAAGTAGAGCCAGAGACATACAATTCTCCCCGAGGAGTTCAGTCTCAAATTTAAATTAACACATTTTTTAAACGAGCACTAGCAGCAGGAAGCATGTTCTCTAGAATGGTGGCCAAACCTTGAAGGGGCATACGAATGGCTAGCATATCTGGCATGTAAATCCCTTGCAAGACCAGCTACAAAAATCCCTTGCAAATGCCTGTTCTCACTTTTCAGTGACATTGTAAATAAGTGGGTAGCGTTATCTCTTGTAAATGCAAACAAACTTGTTTGTCTTAGCGATTTGTTGAACGAAAAAGTAGGACTGAGTGGACTTGTAGGCTCTGAAGTTTTGCATTGTTTTGAGTGCACTTATGTAACAAAAAAAATCTACACTTGTAATTTGCACTTTCACAATACAAGTACTGTAGTGCAATCTCTATGAGGTGCATTGAAAAATACTATTTTGTTTACAAATATTTGCACTGTAAAAATGATAATCAAAAATATCAAGTAAGCAGTGTATACTTTGTATTCTGTATTGTAATTGAAATCAATATATTTGAAAATATAGAAAAAAATCCAAAAATATTTAATAAATTTCAATGGGCATTCTATTCTTTAACGATGCAATTAAAACTGCGATTAATTGTGGTTAATTTATTTAATCACGGTTAATTTTTCGAGTTAATTGTGTGAGTTAACTACAATTAAATCAACAGCCCTATTTTCTACCATTCAGAAAGCAGACACTTTTTTTAAAAATGCACAAAGAGGGGCTGCACTTGCTACATGTGGTTGAGAAATATGCCCCGGAGCAGACAGCAAGCTGCCTAACTACTACACAATCTCTTCTAGCTGCTGAGTAAGCAGAAATGTTTGCATGTGGATTTGTAATCTGTGCTCCTTCCCTTGAAGTCACCAAAGTGTAACGCCATGGTCAATTTTTAAAGTTTGCAATGATGTGTTTGACTTGTTCTGCAGCCCTGGCCATGAAAGGCTTTACTCTGTCTGGCTTGTGTTCCTCAAGTCTGGCTTTGATTGCTTTCATGTAGTCCTTGATATACTTCTTGTAGGACTCTTTTGTAACACTAGTTGCCTGAAGATGGTGATTCATTACTATATCACTGGTGTTGATATCTGTGGGATCAGTTCCTTCTTCAATAGCTTCAGAGGAGGGCTGGCATTGCCACCAATTAAAGCACGAGTGATCTGATGCTCTGTCCTGGTGACCATCTTCCCCTCCACTTCCAAGCAGAGCCTGTCGGCGACCTCCCGGATGCTGTAGATATCGGAGAACATCTCATCCTGACTGATGCAGTCCCGGTAGATGATCATGATGGCGGCGGTGCTGCTGGGTGGTGGCGGCGGGGGGGGGGGGGGGAGGCAGCGGCAAGCGACCCGAGAGCTAGAGGGAGCGAGGCGGAAAGGTCAATGTGTACACACATGCATAGTGTCAAGACTCAATAAAGTTATAAGGATATAATGACTCAAGTGACACCCACTTGAAATCAATTATTGTTTTTAAATAGACTGAAGTCAGCTCAGATTTCACAACTCCCCTTGAGACTCCCTTGCAAGTTTGTGATATTACAAGTTTATTTTCCTATTTTAAAATGTATGTTTTTCTTCCCTATTGGTGTGTGGAAAAACTTCACAAACAAAAAGAATTGCCTGATATCTCACTGCAAGTTTGTGACAGAGGCTGGAATAGAACCTAGATCCTGACTCAGGCTCATAACTAGATCATGTTTTTTGTGTGCGCATGCCCATAACCAAAACCTTACTCAATTTATATCATAAAGACAGACAAGATGGATAGTTTTGCCTAGTGGCCATTTCTTTCACGGAAGAAATGTGTAGATTCAATTGACGCATAGCCAGCAAACAGTAGCCTTTAACCACTAGGGAGTGTTTACGGCTGTAGCTTCTTCCCCATCATTGCCTTCAGTATGAGCCCCAACCTTGCATCTTCCCCTGCTACCTGCTCCTTCCTCCTGCAGTCTCAGAGCAGAGAGGAGGTGCACACATGGCCTAGTACCATCACATCACCCTCCTATGATGGAAAGATCCATAGGGAACGGTGGGCTGCTGGAGTTTTCTGTGGACCTGCCCCATTGCCAGCTGTTGGAATTTTGCAGTGATGCTACTGGAATCCTGCTAACTCATTAACCCATGCTGGATATAAAGGAGGTGGGGTAATAAGAGGCCCCGGATTCAGCTGGGAAGTGATTAGGAAAGAGAAGGACCTAGGAAAAGGGGAGGGAATTGTAAAGGAAGCTCCTCAATAGAGGGGAAGACCTGGGAAACAAAGATCATAAGTGGGGGACTATTTTAAGTAGTGTGTGTTTCCATAGGCATCAATGGGAGATGTACTGAGACACTTGTGGGGCCTCAGATTTGATGAGGACCAAGGGAGTGAGGTAGTAAAGGAAGGGAGAGGAGAAACAAGGATAGATGAAGGGAGAGTTTGAGGAGGGAAAAGGTTAAAGTTTTCTAAAGGAAAGAAAGCAGCACAAGCAGAGCTGGTGTGTTTTTAGTGTTAGGGGCCAGGGCATCATACAGCTCCTCTTGGAGTTTTACTATGGGAAGACGTGGTTTGAAAGCTTGACCCCACTGATGTCAATGGGGCCAGGATTCCCTCCCATGATTTTATGGAATGAGGTTTAGGAGTTTCCAGACTGGCCAATCCGGTTGTAAAGGGGAGCCAATTGTTCCGGTGTACAGGGAAGGAAATATTGTATGGTATGGCTTTTAGGTTAGTCAGAGCTAGAATCACTAAGTGCATCGGCTTTCCATGAGCATCAATAGGACATGCACTCAGGCACTCGTGGGGCCTCCCTGGTTAGATGAGTTTGGTGCAGACTTAGGGGCAACTCCTGGCCTTGCCTCATCACCCACAGAAGCTCCCAAGTGGTGAAGCAGCATGGAGCAGGATTGCAGGGGCAAGGGAGAGCCCACAGGAGCCCCCGAATGACATTTTAACAAACTCCTTCACCATGCTGGCCAGTTACCAGAGTACAGAAGCCCAGGTAAAATGCCAGCGATTTATTTACTTACATCTTCTAAAACGCACGTAACTGCATCTGGTATTTCAAAATTTCCCAGCCCCAGGATGTCTTTTCCCTTTGTCTCCCCCCATTTCTCAGAGCCTCGCCACTTTGGCTGGGCTTGCCCCATGCCTGAGGAATGCAGATGGCAAACAATACCTTCAGCCATGCCAAATGACAGCCCATGTGTTTCTCAGCTGAATGGATGAATTGCATAACTCCTGGTTATCTACATGCTTTTTAGTGTAAGCTCTACAGTTAATTATGTAATTTATTGCCTTGTTCATTTGCCACCTAATCAATCATCATCATCAGTCAGCCTCCTACTACTCCCCTGCTCATCTGGCCATGGTGTTCACCTCAGTAACCCTCTGGATTTCCCTGTCTCCTTGCTTCAGTCCAGCTGTTCCTGCCTCCCCACCCTCCCACCCCTTCTCTCTGGAGTAATTTCCCATAACACTGTTCCTCTCTGCATTCCCTCCCCTTCCCAATCACACCCCCTCATGCCCCCATCTTTAACCACGCCTTTCCTCACCAGCCAGCATATTACTTTAGGCCTCCTACTTTCCAACTCGCCTCCCCTTCTGCTGCTCCCTCTGGAATGCCCATTCACGACCATCCATGATATTGTAATTTTCTGCTCCTTCCAACTGTGGGCCCTCCTGGAAACCAGGATTGCTCTGGACTGATGTAATTTCCCATTGAAATCAAGTGAGGGGTTGGTGCTTACCACCTTGAGGCCCCATTGAAAATACCAGCCGCCTCAATACAGTTTGCAATTGGCTTAGAAATAAAAGCCCCAAGAATAGAAAGCCAGTCTGTTATCTTCAGAGGACTGGTTATCCCTATTGGAGGTTGTTCCACACACGGTGCATGGTAGTTTTTGCTTTAATACTACATGATAGTTCTAATACTACACGGTTTACAAATAGTCAAATCAAACATACCTGCTGAGAATTTTCAGAGCGACAAGAACTCATTGGATCAAACTGCACAGTACTGACCCCATATCAACACCAGAGGGCGCTTTCAGCTAACGGAGCACAAGAGCCAATTTGTGGGGATTTTGGCATGTTGTAAAAGGTCTATTTTCCAATCTAATTTAATGTTTTGGAGTCTCCAATATATACACAAAAATGAAAAAAGCAGTATAATGCTGTGAAGTGATTGTATCCCTTCTTTCTCTGTTGTTGGAATGTAGCTGTAGAATTATTGTACCTGTTCATATTAAAAAGATGTTGAGTCATGGTTTCTAGCTTTAAAAATGGAATGGGTTTGCTTTATTCTACAGACTGGTTTTATGTTTAGTCCTGTGCCTTTTAAAATCTGCAATATATATCCTGCTCTGGCTGGCGGCTGAGGAGGCTCAGGTGCTGTGGTCTGGCCAGGGTCTACACAGCAGGATGAGGGGTCTGTCCATCTGTCCCAATCCTGATGAAATCCTCACTAGGGGAAATTCTACAGCCTGTGGAATGCAGGAAGCCAGACTAGATGAGTGTCAGGGTCCTATAACTTTGAAATCTGCAGCTTTAAGTGATGTTTGCTTTTGAAACATGCGAGACTGACAGTCCAGCATACTAAAGACCTGTGTTCATCCACAGAACAGATACAACAAGGGCAGTAGCATGGCAAGCTTCCCCACCCACACCTTGCTAACGTGCCTCGAACCTGATTGAGACCAACTTTGAGAGTAGGTAGTTCAGAGTCTATGGGCTTGTCCACACAGAGACTTAGTGCATGGCAACCCAGGTCCTGACTTAGTGCACTGTAGCTAGTGCACCGTACATGCACATGCTGGCTTGCCGTGCACTATGTCTGTGTAGACAAGCCCTATTTCCCTTCAATTCTTGACTTCTGTGATGAATGAGGGTCTCTCCCCCTCAGAGCTGGAATATTACCATTTCACAGATGCCTGGGGTAGTGACTTCCAATCACTGCTTAATTTTAAATAATGCAAAGATGTAATCTCAAGAACCATAGCCTCACGGAAGCTTCGAACAGCAGAACATGCCTAACTTAGGCTGAATAGCACAGTGTTCAGGACACAGAGTACAGGAGACTCCGCATCTTAGAATGTGTAAAACAAACCTGTGTAATGTTTAGAGTCCTCCAAACTCTCTACTGTCCCATGTAGATTTTTCCATTGCAGCACCTCCGCAGGGGATACAGAGTATGCAGCAAGGGAGACCTTGGCAAGCTTTACAGCTAAGCGCCACAAAAGATCCTTTTATCCAGCAAGCACATTTCACCTCTCCAATCCTGTGGGATCCTCTAAACAAATAGCCAAGACAGTAAATTCTTCTCTTACCAATAGGTGCCTCCTTCTCTTAAAAATCTTCCAATAAAAAAGAGCCACTTATGTGCTGTAAGAAAGAGGGTGTATAGATGTTTGGGGCCAAATTCCACATTTGTTATAAGCAAGCACAATTCCATTCATATGAATGGCAGTGCCGTTGTTCACAGAGGGGCCCCTATTTATTACAGCAAAGTATGTATGATGCCTATACATCTTCATGAAGCCCCAGCACAATATAATAATTGTGAGAGTAATGGGTTATAGGATGAGTTGACTATAACATGAAGAAAGCGTATGTGGTTTTGGCCTAAAATCTTTCTGGTCTGTAATAAGATTGCTAGACACGTGCATTTAACGGAAAGCTCTCATTTACACTAAATATCCCCCAATAAATAATAAAACAAAAACACCACCACCACCACCACCCACACCATGAAGCTGGCCCTAACTTTCCTCTTACAACTCCATCAATACACCTCAGTCCTTACTGGCAACATTAATGCTTTTGCAGTCCTAGCTCTTTCTTCATAAAAAATAGCCAGTTGTGTCAAACTATGTGGAGAACGTATCTACCAGAGAGCAGGATGGCCACTAGCAAGCTTATTTACATCTTGATGAAAGCTGTGCAAAACTTATGATGACATTCAAATCCAGAGAAAACTGACCTGGTTTCAGATTTTCATAAACCTGGAACCTAGGCTAGGTTTACAGAGGTTCACAAAAAAACAAACAAACAAACAAACAAACCCCACCACAAAACACACACACCACAAAACACACCTACCTTTTCAGGAAGTTTCATTTGAAGGAACCTAAGCCAAGGTTTAAACAAAGTTGGACCCATTTATGGTTTGGGGTGAAAAATATGCGACCAGTGGCACAAAATAGTGCCAAACTTTTGCTGAGTTTGATTAAACTGCGATCTCAAACTGAGTTATATTCAAAAATCAAACCCATACAATGTGAAATGGAAAAAAATTATCCAAACTCATGCTATCCAAAACTTACTTTGCACAGCTTTACAGATATTACTCAAGCACACAGGAAGAAAATGAATGAGGATTCTAAAGAACAGGTGTCCATTTTAAGACATGACAGTGTGTGGGATACAAACTAGTGATCTACAACATAGGAAAGCTAAGTAGTCCATCTTCCTAAGCTTTTCAGTGGTGTGTAGAAGGGGTTTTGTTTTTTTAAACACTAGTTTCGAGATATTGGAACTATATCATTTCATTCCAAGGTACCATTTTGCCATCTTCCTCTTTTTCCTCCTTACTCTCACAAGTTGTGAGGGTAAGTGTGGGGTTCTTTAAATCCCCCGTCCACACATGCAGATCCTCTCTTCTGAGCACACAAATGAGAGAACTCCATGCAAATGTGTTCTATGCATAGGCAAAGTGATTTTTTTTTCTTTCAGAGGCTCTAATTGTCAAAGCCAATTTTCACTGAAACATGTAAAATCATTCTCAGTTAGGATTATTTCCATGCAAAATATCCTGTTTATATTCTTAGCCACTTCAGCACTGAATTTTTAACCCACAAGATTGTTTTTTTTAAAGGGGGAAGTAATTCCACTCCTCCCCACCTCCTTCATGTTCTCAAAAGGAGCCAAACTGTATTTGCTTGGATTTTCCAGAAAAATTCACCCTCAATGCCAAGTTTGACATCATCTTTTGGGCTGAAATTTTACAATTACTTCCACTCCCACTGTTAAGATCCTTGTAATGAGAGGAGATGGAAGAGGCATAAACTCCTCCAAAGGGGCATCCGCCAGCAACAAAATCACTTGATAGACAGAACATTTTCCCATAGCATTTACTAAACAGGCAGTCAAAGCCATCCCTCTCTGGACACCATGAAGGAAATCAAGATGCAAAGTTGTCCTACATCCTGGATTTACAAGAGCAGCCTAAAATAGCAACATAACAGTGATTGGCTATTCAGCCAACTTTTAACTGAGTTCTGCAGAGGTACCTCTAGACTGGGGTAGAGGTAATGTGGTATACTCACTCTCTCTTTCATGCACACTCTTACGCCTCTTTTCTGGTGGCAAGGATGAAGGAATCAAGTCCCCACTTATAGGCAGGGATGTTGGTATTATGGGGTTGTTTTTGCAGGGAGATGAATTGATGAAGTATGTGAATAATCAGGCAGGTGTTTTATGCTATTGACATGTGCCTGTCATTTGGAATTCTACATGAATGACAAGTGGGAGTGTTGTGGATGAGCTAAAACTGAAGGCCCAGCTGCGAACCTTCAAGTCATGAAATTTTACATTTTTGGGTAGCTTGCTTTAAAATATCACCATCAGTATTGTACTAATAGGACAGGAAATTATGGATAAAAAAAATGGAGCTGGCTAGGATATACATGAAGGAAAGTCCTGAATAACTAGGGCCCTACCAAATTCATGCTCCATTTTGGTCAATTTCACGGTCATAGGATTTTAAAAATAATAGGTTTCATGATTTCAGCTATTTAAATCTGAAATGTCATGGTGCTATAATTGTAAGCGTCCTGATCCAAAAAGAAGTTGCGGGGGTGGTGGGGAGAGTCTGAAGGTTATTGTAGGGATGGTTGCGGTTCTGCTACCCTTACTTCTGCGCTGCTGGTGGCAGTGCTGCCTTCAGAGCTGGGCAGCTGCTGGCTAGGATCTCAGCTCTGAAGGCAGAGCCACAGCCAAGAGTGGCATGGTATGCTATTGCCACCCTTACTTGGGCACTGCTGCTGATGGGGCACTGCCTTCAGAGCTGGGCACCCATCCAATGGCCGCTGTTCTCTGGCCACCCAGCTCTGAAGGCAGCCCAGAAGTAGGGTGGCAATACCACAATCCCCCTAAAATAACCTTGCAACTCTTTTGGGTCAGGACCCCCAATTTGAGAAATGCTGGTCTCCGCTGTGAAATCTGTATAGTATAGGGTAAAAGCACACAAAAGACCAGATTTCACAGTCCGTGACATGTTTTTCATGGCCGTGAATTTGGTAGGGCCTTATGAATAACATAAGACAAGAGTTAGACTGGAACCCCCACAGCAAGAGGTAACGAGATAGGCCAAGGATAACATGGAAACACACAATAGAAACAGAATCGAAAGTGATCAAAATTACATGGGACGAATTATTATTAAAGCAGGAGACTGGTAAAGATGGAAGGAAAAGTCCTATGTTCCACATGGAAAATAGAAAGAGACTGGTATTGTCCATCTGAAATATAGTTGCAAAAATGTTTTTTTTGCAAAAACAATTTGATTTCAATGACATTTTTTGATTTGACAAAAAGATTAAAAACAAGCCAGAACTATTTAACAAGCTATTCTAAGTGATGCTTGGCAGATGCACTCCCACTTCAGCAAGACTCCCAGTGCTCAACAGTGATCAGGCCCACAGTCTTTCTGAAATGCCTTGGGATGAAAAAAGTCTACATACATATACTTCCTCCCTCAATAAAATAGTTCTAAATACTCCTGTCACTTGACTGCATATTTTGCAGATACAATATGGAAGGCTTGTCCTTTGATTCTGCATTTATTACATGTAAATAGGAGGAGTCTGGTTATAAAGAGTAACATTTTTCCTTTTCCCTTTCAAATAGGAATTTTTAAAGACATTTTCCATAGTTGTGGAATATTATAACACAATAGCACAGAAAAGGATGAGATTTATTTAAAGGTCTAGAAAAAATGACCTATGAGAGAAGACTGAAAAAATTGGGTTTATTTAGTCTGGAAAAAGAGAAGACTGAGAGGGGACAGGATAACAGTATTCAAGTACATCAAAGGTTGTTACAAGGAGGAGGGAGAAAAATTCTTGTTCTTAACCTTTGAGAGTAGGATAAGAAGCAATGGGCTTAAAATGCAGCAAGTACAGTTTAGGTTGGACATTAGGGAAAAAACCACCCTGACAGGAAGTTAAGCACTGGAATAAATTGCCTAGGGAGGTTGTGGAATCTTGGAACATCATTGGAAGTTTTTAAGAGCAGGTTAGACAAACACCTTTCGGGGTGGTCTATATAATACTTAGTCCTGCCATAAGTGCAGGGGACTGGACTAGATGACCTCTCGAGGTCCCTTGCAGCCCTATGATTCTGTTAGCATTCTATTGTTGTGCTAAAGTGTCTGGAGTTATTTCAGCACTAGCACAGATGATACTGGAATGTAGCAGTTCATATATTACCAAAACAGTTCAGTGATTAATATTCTGGAATGCCAAGAGAAGGGTTTTCCTATTCCCATTAGGGCATGTGATGCTTAAGGGTATTAACCTTTGGCACTGCCAATGCTACACAGTTCAGTGACCACAGGTGGACAGTTTCCCTCAAATTAGCAGTATCTGTATGCAAGAATAAAACAATAATGGGACTAATTTAAATTGAAAGAGTTAGTTTGCTGGCAGAAAATTAAGCAAGAGAAAGGTAGTCTGGTGCTTATCAGGCTGCCTGGATTGCCACACATCTTTGAAAGAGCACAGCCACCCAAATCTGCAGCAGTTCCTTCTAATCTATGCCTATGTGCCCACACAATTCTGTCAACCACAGACTTTACATACAGCATCCCTTGCTATTCCAGGGCTGAGTTCCCATGCTTCCAGTTATTCCAATCCTGGACATCCCTTGTGCATCTACTAGCCACTTTGAGAAGTCATGTGGTAGATATGTGAGACAGATCAACTGGGGAAAAGAGGGTTAGGATGGAACCCAGCTCATTTCCTTTAAGGCAGGATTTGAAATGATTATTCAAGAGGTACTTGCACCACTTGGTGGCAGTGATACTAGCTCTTTGCATAATCCCTTCAGACTGGTGGAGATGCCAAGTCTTCTCTCTCTTTTTTTAAGCACCATGTTATTCATCATATAGCTAACCTGAAATCCACCTTGTCTTAGTAAAAGTCTGCATGGAATTATGTAATGAATAGACAGACTATCCTGAGGAGACTCCAGGCTGCAAAGGATGCCATGAATTTTCCCTGCTAGTGCATCATTCCAGACTTCTGATTGGTGGAGGCATCCAGGAGTGACAGCCAGGCACAGCCCAAGTACATATGTTTTGTGCTATTGACCTGAGGGATGCAGGTGGGTGGGGAGGACAGAATTCTGTTCCCAACTTACAGAGCACTTATAAAGCAACTACTTGGTCATACTGTAGCCTCAGCCTCCTCCTATTGTGCTCACCATGGATTAACTAGCCATGCCCACTCACAGCCATACCCAATCCATGCTGAGGCACAGTACACAGAGGAGGTCCTCACCCCTGCCTGACTGCTCAGTGGTTGCCCCCACTTTCCCATTCAGTGGAACTGCATTACTTCTGCAGAATTTAAGGGCTTGTGCTCCATATAAGAAGGGAAAGATTTCCTCTGAATGCATAGGCATTCATTTCTCTATCTTAGGGCCTTGTACTGCTGCTCATCCAAGCCATCTTCTCTGAGATGCTTCCTGTCCCACAAGCAAAGGAAGACAAGGCAGAAGATTCTGGAAATGAACCACTGGCTAGGTGAGTGGTGTAGAGCTTTGGTTTTATACCACCACCTTTGGTTTTGGTCCATCTTCTCTGAGGAGAGGGAGAAGTATGCTTTGGCTGGCCTCCTCCTTAGTAGGAGGGGAAGCGATCTCCATGGGATAGTCTGGCTAGAGTAGTCAGCAGGGGGTTAAACTAATAGCAGAAGAGGAGGGTAAAATGAAGGAAGATATGAGCACTCAGTTAACACAAAATTGAGGATTCGAAAACAATAAATCAAGGAACCAAAGGACATGAAGAAATTCTTGAATTGCCTATACCCAGGTTCCTAACATTGGGGTAACAAATGAGAGGAACTGGCATTGCACATTTATGAGCATAAATTCAATCTAGTTGGTACTCCTGAAACCTGGTGGGATGTTTCACACAACTGGAATGTTAAAATCAATGGTTATAACTTATTTAGGAAGGAACAGTGAGCAAAAGGGACGAGCCAGTGGCTCTTCATGTCCAAAATGGCATTACCTGTTTCCGAGTCACTGATAACTTGGAAGAAAGTGATCCTGAATGCTTATGGATCAATGTTCTAACAGATAGAGTACAAGATGGGGCACTGGCTAGCGTCTGCTACAGAGCACCAAATCTCACTAGGGAACAAAATGACCGCTTCCTTACATGCCTGTCTACAATATGGGGGTGGGGAGAACCAAAAACAACAACAAAACCCTCTGATCATGGGAACTTCAATTTGAGTGATGTATTCTGGAGGTCTCATGCTGCCAGTACTAAAGCATCGTTGGAATTTCTAAACAATAGAGATGACAATTTCTTAACTCAAAGTGCTGCAGCCAACCCAGGGGAATTCTAGATTAGACTTTGTCCTAACAAAGAGGAACTGATCACAGAACTAAAAAGTTAATGGTAGCTTAGGTACAAGTGATCAAGACTTCATCACATTTATAGTGTGCAAGCAGAATAAAGTCCAGACCAGTAAAATATATATCAGGGGTCGGCAACGTTTGGCACACGGCTCGCCAGGATAAGCACCCTGGCAGGCCGGGCCAGTTTATTTACCTGCTGATGCAGCAGGTTCGGCCGATGGTTTGCCGTCCCGGGCCAATGTGGGCAGTGGGAAGTGGCGCAGGCGAGGGATGTGCTGGCCAAGGCTTCCCGCCGCCCCCATTGGCCCAGGATGGCGAACCGCGGCCAGTGGGGGCCACAATCGGCCGAACCTGCCACGTCAGCAGATAAATAAACTGGCCCGGCCCGCCAGGGTGCTTACCCTAGCGAGCTGCGTGCCAAACGTTGCCGACCCCTGATATATATTATAGTGGCAGAGCTCTGCCCTTGTCTCCTTGGGTCCAATGCTTCCAGGTGGTTTATGCTAGCCTCAGAGGCTTACTGCAACCCTGCACATAGCCCTTCTCTCTCTAGGGCCAGGGTTACAGTCTACTGAGCCCTTTTCATCATAAGCCAGCAAGGAGGTTCATGAGAGAACTCCCATAGTCTCTGTTGTCCCAACAGGCTTGTTCCAGAACAGTTTAGCCTCCTGTCCTGACAGGTATCTGTCTTCCCCTCCCAGGAGGTGTTTCTGTAGTGGTGGGTTGGGGGGAACCCGGGCCCGCCCTCTACTCCAAGTTCCAGCCCAGGGACCCTAATGGCAGCGGCTGTTGGTAGCCAACCTTCCACTGCCAGAGCTGCTACACTTCCCTGGGCCACTTCCCCACAGTTCTCCCACTTCTCTCTCTTAACGCCTTCTTCACCCTTACCTTAGGGCTCCCTTTCCAGTGGCTTGATGGCATCTTCACTACCCAGCCCTTCAGCCACACTTCCCTCCTCTGGCTTCATTTGGCCTGACTGGAGTGAGCCTCTTTATACTATCAGAGGGGCCTTAGAGTCAGGTGTTCACATTAGCTTAACAGCCTCACCTGACTCTTTGCAGGTTAACTGGAGTCATGTGTCCACCCTAGCCTGGAGCAGCCCCTGCTCTGGTCAGTCAGGGAACAGAAAACTGCTTATCCAGTGGCCATTATATCTGCCTTCTACTACTCTGCTGTAACCAACTGGCCTGGGTCTATCATAATACACACAAACACAGAGTGCTTTAATAGGGCCAGTTTCACAAACCTGAAAACAATTATGAGCCAAATCAGGTGGGAGGAAGAATATAATCAGAAAAATATGGATAATAATTGGGAATCATTTAAGAATACCTTATTAGATGCCCCAAAAGCCACAATTGAGGAAGAAGGCTGCATTAGTTAAAACAACAACATGGTTTGGGGTGGAAGCGAAAGCAGCTGTAAAACAATAAAAAATATTTTTTTAACAAAGGGGAAGTTGATAGTAATGAATATAAATCAAATGAGGAATTGTAAGAAATTGATAAGGGAAGCCAAGGGACACAAGGAGATGTCTATGGCCAGCAGAGTTAGGGACAATAAGGAGTTTTTTAAAGATATATTAGAAACAAAAAGAATCCTAATGATGGCATTGGTCCATTACTACATGGAAATGGTAGAATTATCAATAATGATGCAGAAAAGACAGGCGTTTGATAAATATTTCAGTTCTGGATTTGGAAAAAAACAGATGATGCAGTCTCATCATATGGTGATAACACACTTTCCATTCCACTATCATCTCTGGAGGATGTTCAACAGAAGCTACTAAAGTTAGACACTTTAAAATCAGCAGGTCCAGATAACTTGCATGCAAAAGTTTTAAAAAAGAGCTGGGTGAGGAGCTTTCTGGACCATTCATGTTGATCTTAAATAAGTCTTGGAGCACGAGGGAAGTTCCAGAAGCCTGAAAAAAAAGCTAATGTGCTAATTATTAAAACAGGGTAAATAGGATGACCCAGGTACTTATAAGACTGTCAGCCTGACATTGATCCTGGGCAAGATAATGGAGCAGCTAATACAGGACTCAATTAATAAAGAATTAAAGGACAGTAATGTCGTTAATGCAAATCAACATGGATTTATGGAAAATAGATCTGTCAGACTAACTTGAATGTTTTTTATTGACGAGATTATAAGTTTGGTTGATAAAGGTAACTGTTGGAGTAATATATTTAGAGTTCTGTAAGGCATTTGACTTGGTGCCACATGACATTTTGATTAAAAAACTAGCATATAAAATTAACGTGGCACAGACTAAATGGATTAAAAAGTGGCTAACTGTAAACAGGGAATAGTCATTGAGTGGATGTGTTTCCAGTAGGATCATGCAGGGATTGATTCTTGGCCCTATGCTATTTAACCTGAAAGAAAAAAAAAATCACTGATAAAGTTTGCAGATGACACAAAAATTGGACGAGTGGTAAATAATGAAGAGGACAGGTCACTGATTCAGAACGATCTAGACTGCCTGGTAAGCCTGGTACAAGCAAATAATATGCATTTTGATATGGCTGAATGTAAATGTATACATCTGGAAACAAAGAACATAGGCAATACTTATAGGATGGGGAACTTTATCCTGGGAAGCAGTGTCTCTGAAAAAGATGTGGGGACTGCGGTGGATAATCATTTGAACATGAGCTTCCAGTGTGATGCTGTGGCCAAAAGAACTATTGCAATCCTGTGATTCATAAACTGGGGAATATGAAGTAGAGAGAGGTTATTTTACTTCAATAATTGGCAATGGTATGACTGCTGCTGGAATACTGTGTCCAGTTCTGCTGCCCACAATTCAAGAAGCATGTTGTTGATAAACCAGAGAGGGTTCAGAGAACAGCCGCAAGAATGATTAAGGAGTTAGAAAACATGTCTTATAGTGACAGACTCAAGGAGCTCAATCTAAGAAGGTGAAGGGATCACTTTATTACTGTCTCTAAGTACCTACGTGGGGAACAAACGTTTAATAATAGGCTCTTAAACCTAGCAGAGAAAGGTATAACATGATCCAATGGCTGGAAGTTAGACAAATTCAGACTAGAAATAAGGTGTACATTTTTAATGGTGAGTAACTAACCATTGGACTAAATTTACCAAGAATTGTGGTGGATTCTCCATCACTGAATTTTTAAAATCAAGATTGGATGCTTTTCTAAAAGATGTGCTCTCAGAATTATTTTAGGAAAGTTCTATGGCTTGTGTTATACAGGAGGTCAGACTAGATGATCACAATGGTCCCTTCTGGGTTTATAATCTAGGAATAAATCACAAAATCTGAGGTTTCCCATGTACAACAAATTGGCAATAGTAAGGTCCCTCATGAACTTGAGTCTCTGGCTCTTCTCACCTTTCAGAATATAGAAATTCTGTTTGGGATAGTGATATTTGTGTGTGTTCTTTTATTCCCACAGAGTTAAATTCTGCATTCCTCTCAGGCAAAACTTCTGTTGATTCCTATAACTGCTGGAACATTTGAATACTTAATCATTCTTTTCTCCTACACAGAGACATTGCACAGAATCCCTTGGAGTCACATTATTTGATCACTTTGAGTTTTCTACCCTGCTTCCTAGATTAGTTTGCTTAGTTTTAATCCTCTTGCTGGGAGCTCCCCACTCCCATAGTAACTCTTATATTTTACTTGCCTCTTTACAGCTGCTTCTTTGTAGTTTTCCTTACTCACGCTTATTCCTATCTCCGTACACTTGATCTCCTTTCATTTGGGCATGCTTAATATGTGGCACCTGCTAGACCACATCTATTAAATAATAGCCAAAAAATAGCCACTATTTTTTTTTAAATCTTAAGCCACACATTCAGGTTACCAACCCACCTCTCCTTGGTCCCCAGCACAGTGCTGGAAACAGCTCTGAGAATGCCACCTCTGCACTGCATCATGAAAAAGCATTTGAGTTTTAATATACATTAAGTATACGCTCCTTAAACACACACTTCCCATGGTGACTAGATTGCTTAGGACTGCTCAGTCAGAGGGTCTCACTCCTGGGGAGGTGCTCATGAGAAAAGTACAAATACTATAAAGGTAACCCTGTACACTCTACCCCCAGATTGAAAAGGGTGAGGGAGCCCACAGGAAAGCCATCCCCGATAGATCCCTGGGATCTGCAAAAGAGGGAACACAAAGGAGCTGTCCCTCTGTATTTCTCCATAGAAACATGACACTACACAGTGGCTTGCAAGCTGCTGATTGTATTTAAAACTATGAAACAAACATTATGGCTTTGAGAGATTTGGCTCTGCCTTCATTCCCAATGGTGTGTGTGTGTATATATATATATATATATATATATATATGAATTATGCATTAAGCTTCCTTACTGTCATCTGACATTCACCTCCCCAAGCCCTAAGCTATGCTAGGAGAGATGCAGATGGGATTCAGCAGCAGTTAATGCATCAGACGCAATGATGCAGTTAACAGCTTTTCTTGGCTCCAACCCCAAAGGTCATGGAACCCCAGCCATAGAGAATTCTGGCAGAGCTGCTCTGGGAGGTTCCCAAGCAATGAGGGAGCAAACAGAGGGTTGGTGCAGAAAGGCAGGGAGAAGGAGGAATGCCTTCATAGAGAGGCAGTGGGTGATTTGACCCTATGAAAAGCTTAATCTCTTACTTTAAACAGCATTACTTACTTTAAACAGTTCATGTTAGCAAATGTATAAGGAATGGCAAAAGGAGAGAGAAATACATTGAGTTAAAGATCTGCATATGGAGGAATTAGATGCATGCAGCTCCAAAGCCCTAAATCAAGCATAAAATAGAAATGTAGGGCTAGAAGAGACCTCACAAAGTCATCAAGTCCAGTCCCCTGCACTAAGGTAGAATCAAGTAAACTTAGACTAACCCTGACAGGTGTTTGTCCAAATTGTTCTTAAACGTCCAATGATAGGGAGTCTGCAGCCTCCCTTGGAAGCCTATTCCAGAGCTTAACGACCCTTCTAGTTAGGCCTGGTCTACACTACAAGTTTAGGTCGACTTTAGCAGGGTTAAATCGAATTAAGCCTGGACACGTCCACATGACAAAACCCTTTCTTTCGACTTAAAGGGCCCATTAAACCAGTTTCTTTACTCCACCTCCGACGAGGGGATTAGCACTAAAATCGGCCTTTGCGGGTCGGATTTGGGGTAGTGTGGACGGAATTCGACATTATTGGCCTCCGGGAGCTATCCCACAGTGCTTCATTGTGACAGCTCTGGACAGCACTCTCAACTCAGATGCACTGACCAGGTAGACAGGAAAAGCTCCACGAACTTTTGAATTTCATTTTCTGTTTGCTCAGCGTGGAGAGCACAGGTGACCAGGCAGAGCTCATCAGCACAGGTAACCATGATGGAGTCCCAGGATCGCAAAAGAGCTCCAGCATGGACAGAATGGGAGGTACAGGATTTGCTCGCCATATGAGGAGACGAATCAGTGCTAGCTGAACTCCGTAGCAGTAAACGAAATGGCAAAATATTAGAAAAGGTCTCAAAGGCCATGAAGAACAGAGGCCATAACAGGGACGCACAGCACTGCCGCGTGAAAATTAAAGCGCTCAGGCAAGCCTACCACAAAGCCAGAGAGGCAAACGGAAGGTCTGGGGCAGAGCCGCAAACATGCTGCTTCTATGCGGAGCTGCATGTCATTCTAGGGGGTGCAGCCACCACTACCCCAACTGTGTGCTTTGACTCCGTCAATGGAGAAACACGCAACTGGGAAGTGGGTTCGGGGTACGCGGAAGATTATGATGTGGAAGACACTGAAGATAGCTCACAGCAAGGAAGTGTAGAAACTGGTTTCTCCAACAACCAGGATATGTTTATCACCCTGGACCTGGAACCAGTAACCCCCGAACTCACCCAAGGCATGCTCCCAGACCCTGAGGGCACAGAAGGGACCTCTGGTGAGTGTATCTTTGTAAATATTACACACGGTTTAAAAGCAAGCATGTTTAATGATTAATTTGCCCTGGCAATCGTGGCTAGTACAGTTACTGGAAAAGTCTGTTAACGTGTATGGGGATGGAGCGGAAATCCTCTAGGGACATCTCCAGAAAGCTCTCCTTCATGTACTCCCAAAGCTTTTGCAAAAGGTTTCTGGGGAGGGCTGCCTTATCCCATCTGCCATGGTAGGACACTTTGCATAACAAATCATGGCAACGTATGGTCCCGGTGTTTGCTGGCATTCAAACAACATCCGTTCCTTATCTCTCTTTGTTATCTTCGGGAAAGTGATATCATTCACAGTCACCTGGTTGAAATGGGGTGATTTTATTAAGGGGGCATTCAGAAGTGCCCGTTCCTGCTCGGCTGAACAGAAATGTTCCCCGCTGTTAGCCATGCGGTGGGGGGGGGGGGGAGTTGGTGTGCTGCATGTTAACCTGGAAACTCCAGCCCCTCCTTTTACATTGCAAACCCATTTTAAATGGCCAACCCAATGGGTGCTTGGTATGAGAAATGAGGGCGCTACTGTTTGAAACCATTCCCACATGTTATGAGGGTTAAAAAAGCCAAAAGACTGGCTTACCATGGCTGCCTGCAAACCGAATTCTGTTGTCTGGCACCGTGTGAGTGATCTCTCACACCAAACCGGCAGGCCCTCAACATAAGAGGAAAAATGCGACCTTGTAATGAAAGCACATGTGCTGTGTAATGTGAACAGCAAAATTTAACGTGAAAGAGTGTACCCATTGTTCTCTAAAATGTGTCTTTTTTAACCACCTCTCCCTTGTCCTCCACCAGCTGCAAATGTTTCTCCTTCACAGAGGCTAGCGAAGATTAGAAGGAGAAAACAGCCGACTCGGGATGATATGTTCATGGAGCTCCAGATGTCCTCCCACGCTGAAAGAGCACAGCAGAATGCGTGGAGGCAGTCAATGTCAGACTACAGGAAAGCACAATATGAACGAGAGGAGAGGTGGCGGGCTGAATCGCAGGATGAACAGAGCAAGAGGTGGGCTGAAGATGATAGGTGGCATCAGCTTGCAGACAGAAGGCAAGAGTCGATGCTCTGGCTGCTGGAGCATCAAACGGATATGCTCCAGCGTATGGTTGAGCTGCAGGAAAGGCAGCAGGAGCAGAGCCTGTGTAACCAACAGCCCTCCTCCCCAAGTCATATTGCCTCCTCACCCAGACACCCAAGAACATGGTGGGGGACCTCTGGCCACCCAGTCACTCCACCCCAGATGACTGCCCGAGCATCAGAAGGCTGGCCTTCAATAAGTATTAAAGTTTTAAACTGCAGTGTGTCCTTTTCCTTCCCTCCTCCCCCACCCCTCTCAGGCTACCTTGGCAATTATCCCCCTAGTTGTGTGATGAATTAATAAAGAATGCATGAAAGCGAAGTAACAATGACTTTATTGCCTCTACAAGTGGTGCTCAAAGGGGGGAGGGGAGTGTGGGGTGGTTGGTTTACAAGGAAGTAGAGTGAACCGGGTGGTGGGGGACAGAGGGTTCATCAAGGAGAAACAAACAGAAGTTTCACACCATAGCCTGGCCAGTCACAAAACTCTTTTTCAAAGCTTCTCTGATGCGCACTTCGCTCTGCTGTACTCTAAGTGCCCTGGTGTCTGGCTGCATGTAATCAGCAGCCAGGCGATTTGCCTCAACCTCCCACCCCGCCATAAATGTCTCCCCCTTACTCTCAGATATTGTGGAGCGCACAGCAAGCGGCAATAACAATGGGGATATTCTTTTCGCTGAGGTCTGAGCGAGTCAGTAAGCTGCGCCAGCACGCTTTTAAACGTCCAAATGCACATTCCACCACCATTCGGCACTTGCTCAGCCTGTAGTTGAACAAGTCCTGACTACTGTCCAAGCAGCCTGTGTACAGCTTCATGAGCCATGGCATTAAGGGGTAGGCTGGTTCCCCAAGGATCACAATAGGCATTTCAACATCCCCAACGGTTATTTTCTGGTCCGGGAAGAAAGTCCCTTCCTCCAGCTTTCGAAACAGACCAGAGTGCCTGAAGATGCGAGCATCATGTACCTTTCCCGGCCATCCCATGTTGATGTTGGTAAAACGTCCCTTGTGATCCACCAGGGCTTGCAGCGGCATTGAAAAGTACCCCTTGCGGTTTATGTACTCGGTGGCTTGGTGCTCCAGTGCCAAGATAGGAATATGGGTTCCGTCTATCGCCCCACCACAGTTTGGGAATCCCATTGCAGTAAAGCCATCCACTATGGCCTGCACGTTTCCCAGAGTCACTACCCTTGATATCACAAGGTCTTTCATTGCCCTGGCAACTTGGATCACAGCAGCCCCCACAGTAGATTTGCCCACTCCAAATTGATTCCCGACTGACCGGTAGCTGTCTGGCATTGCAAGCTTCCACAGAGCTATCGCCACTCGCTTCTCAACTGTGAGGGCTGCTCTCATCCTGGTATTCTGACGCTTCAGGGCAGGGGAAAGCAAGTCACAAAGTTCCATGAAAGTGCCCTTACGCATGCGAAAATTTCACAGCCACTGGGAATCGTCCCAGACCTGCAACACGATGAGATCCCACCAGTCTGTGCTTGTTTCCCGGGCCCAGAATTGGCATTCCACGGCATGAACCTGCCCCATTAACACCATGATTTGCACATTGCTGGGGCCCGTACCTTGTGTGAGGGCTGTGTCCATGTCAATTTCCTCATCACTCTCGTTGCCATGCAGCAATCGCCTCATCGGCTGGTCCTGGTTTTGCTTTGGCATGTCCTGGCTCTGCATATACTCCAGCACAATGTGCGTGGTGTTCATAGTGCTCATAATTGCCACGGTGATCTGAGCGGGCTCCATAATCCCAGTGCTATGGCGTCTGGTCTGAAAAAAGGCGCGAAACTGACAGAGGGCGGGAGGGGCGACTGACGACACGGTGTACAGGGAATTAAAATCAAAGGTGGCTGTGCATCAGGGAGAAACACAAACAACTGCCACACAGAATGGCCCCCCCAAAGATTGAACTCAATACCCTGGATTTAGCAGGCCGTTGATTTCATGGAGGGAGGGGGAAGCAAATGAATACAGAACTCATCTGGTCCATCTATTTTTTACATCTTAAGATGGCAGCAGACGGTGCAGCAAGACTGATAGCCCTCGGCATCTTCTGGGTGCTTGGCAGAAGATACTGTACTACGACTGCTAGCCATCATCGTCAAGATGGTTCAATAGGACTGCCGGCAGGACTGAGTCTCCAGGAGACAAAGCATGTCTGCCCAGGTGCCTATGATTGAACTGGAGTACGACGATGATGGATACCAGTCATACTGCACCATCTACTGCCAAAAGGCAATTAGCTGCTGCTGTGTAGCAATGCAGTACTACGTCTGCCGGCACCCAGATGACATATGGTGACGGTGAGCTGAGCTGAGCAGGCTCCATGCTTGCCATGGTATGTTGTCTGCACAGGTAACCCAGGTAAAAAGGCGCGAATCGATTGTCTGCTGTTGCTCTGATAGAGGGGGAGGAGCCTGACGGCATGTAACCAGAACCCCCTGCGACACTGTTTTGCATCATCAGGCATTGGGATCTCAACCCAGAATTCCAATGGGCGGTGGAGACTGCAGGAACTGTGGGATAGCTACCCACAGTGCAATGCTCCGGAAGTCGACGCTAGCCTCGGTACTGTGGACGCGGTCCGCTGGCTTCATGCACTTAGAGCATTTTATGTGGGGACACACACAATCAGCTGTATACAACCGATTTCTATAAAACCGGCTTCTATAAATTCGACCTAATTTCGTAGTGTAGACATACCCTTTGAAAGTTTTTCTTAATATTTAACTTAACTCTCCCTTGCTGCAGACTAAGCCCATTACTTCTTGTCCTACCTTCAGTGGACATGGAGAACAATTGATCATCCTCCTAACAGCCCTTAACAGATCTGTAGACGTATCAGGTTCCCCACTCAGTCTTCTTAAGACTAAACATGCCCAGTTTTAAAACCATAAAAAAAAAATCTTTCCTCATAGGTCAGACTTTCTAAACCTTTATTATTGTTGTTGCTCTTCTCTGAGCTCTCTCCATTTCCCACATCTTTCCTAAAGTGTGGCACTTAGCTGGAGTACTGTAGCCAATTCTGAGGCCTGACCAGTGCCAAGTAGAACATGACAATTGCTTCCCATGTCTTACATAAAATGCTCCTGTTAATAACCCCAGAATATTAGCCTTTTTTGCAACTGCATCACATTGTTGACTCATTCAATTTGTGATCCACTAAAACCCCCATATCCTATTCAGCAATACAGCCCCCTAGCCAGTTATTCTACATTTTGTAGTTATGCATTTGATTTTGCGTTCTAAGTGAAGTACTTTGCCTTTTTTGTTGAAATTCAACAAAAACATTTTGTTGATTTGGTCTGAAATTAACAATGAAATTCAATAAATTCTCTAGTTTGTAAAGGTCAATTTGAATTCTAATTCTGTCCTCCAAAGTGCTAGCAACCCCTCTCAGCTTAGTGTCTTCTGCAAATTTTATAAGCAGACTCTCTACTCCATTATCCAAGTAATTAAATATTGACTAGTACTGGACCCAGGACTGACTCCTAAAGGACTTCACTATATATGCCCTCCCAGTTAAACCCCATTGTTCAGACTGTCTCTCTCTCTGACAGACCTCCTTGGCCAGATTCCAGGTGAGAGCCCTGACTCCTTCCAGCAACCAATTCTTATTCCCCACCTCCCAGTCCTTTGTTCTCAAGCTAGGAGATGTTGTTCAGCTTCCCTGCTGAGAGATGAGGAAATCTTTATCCCTCTGGGTCATTGGTTGCTAGATGCCAATGTCTTCTCAGATGCTCCACTGATATGGGATTCTGAGGCCCAGACACAGCTAGGTGATGTCCACTCCTAAGTCTCCCAGAGCAAACATTCCCCTTCCCCCCACTAGGCATCAACACAGCACACAGGAACAACAACAATAGTAATTTCATCTTGATCACATTACTTATGAGAGTATCATGCAGAACTGTGTCAAAAGCCATACTAAAATCAAGATATACATACAAAAAAATCAGAGCCAAATCGGTGCTTAAAAAATATTAGTGGGCTATTCCAGGAAAGGATTATCCCTCCTAAGATAGATAACATGCCACAAAACAGCAGAAGGTGGAGTATGCAGGGAAGGAGGATATTTATGAGCAACTCTTTTATACTTGCTTTTACAAGTGAAGGGGGGATTGTGTTCTACATAAAAACCAAGGGGGAAATCCTGGCCCCATTAAAGTCAGTCAGAGTTTTGCCAGTAAGTTCAATAGGTCCAGGATTTCACCCCAATTTCTTAAGAAGTTATACTTGATACTGCTAAGGTGTCATCCACCCAAGGGCCCCAAAGTGCTCCTCAGAAGAGCAAGCACTTTGTCCTGTTACATCTCTACAAATGGGTAGCTGAGACAGAGAAATGAGGACTTGCTCCAGTATATGCAGTGCATCAGTGACAGATGATATTAGAATCCAGAATAACGTATTTTCAGTCCTGTGGTTTAACTGCTAGAAGGCACGTCTTGCCCCTGAAATGAATAAGGAACAGGGAGAAGCAAAGTGGTTCAGATCAAATAAGACTCAGTTCCTGAACCTTAACCAAAGTCTCTAACTTAATCACATTTTGGAGGTTCAAGCACCTGTGAGAAACGTTACCTTTTCTTGCGAGCTTTACACTCTCTAGGACAGACCCGAAGCATGGACACACCACGAGGAAGGTTGTTCTTGCACTATTTCCAGTCAGACTAGAAGCAGGAATTACCTGAAATATTGCAATGAAGTCCATTCTTACAAGATGTCCAGCCCTGTTTGTTTTTTTCCCCAGAACCAAGAGATTTGGATTCTCCAAATAATCTTTGAAATTTTTCCATTAACACCCTAAAATTACTGACAAGCACTTCAACAAGGCCAAAAAAACCAAAACAAAACAACAAGTTGAGAGTTTCTAGGCCAAGTCATTTAGGAGATAAACCAGAAAAGAGACATTTTAAAATTATGGTGGTTTGAAAAAAAGGCTTCTCTCATTTTTTTTTTTTAAACCAAACTTCTGAAAACATTTCCAGCCTGAATGAAATGTAGCATGAGAGATTTCAGGAACATTTCTGTTTGGAAGTGGGTTAAAAATTGATTTTTAAATGGGAAGGTAGGTTCAGCCTTAACTATGGAAGGGCTACCACTGCTCCACAATGAATAACGCATCTGGATCAGATGCAGAGATCAGAGACTGCCCTAACTCCCAGAGTTCAGCTCTGACTCCTATTTTTCAAGAATCCTAGAATCTGGGTTTTGATTCAAGCTCATATCTAGTTGAGACAAACCCTATTGGACCCACCTGTCAAAGATATGGGATTATAGATCTTAAGAATAAGGAGCTTAAAATGAATTAAAAAATCCTAAAAATACAGACATGAAATGCATTCGATTGATAATTAAAATCAATGAAATATTTTCCAATGGGAAAGAGGATAGCACTAAAATAAGCCATTCTTGAGGTTGGTTCTACATGCATGCAACTGAGATCATGATACGGACTCAGAGACTTTGCATATTTGAAAATTATACTGGGAATAGGAGGAATGACGACAGATCAAGGAAACCTCAGATGACTTCGGCAGTGACATTAATAATAAGTGACACACATAATCCAGTACAGGCACATTCAGAACCTAGGCCTAAAAATAAGAACTAGAGAGAATATATTTTTAAGTGGAAAGACACAGAAACAGACTGATTAGGGAAGTATGGGAAATCATTCAAAAATAAAACAAACAAATAAAAAACAATCCCTAAAAGTTTCAATGCCATCTGGAGACACTGGAAAAAGAGAAACAGCTTGCTACTGTAGGAGGTATTAAAGCAAGTTGGACTCATCTCTAAAAAACAATGCAAGTCTCAAAAAAATCAGATCATATTAAGCTCTCCATGGTTCAGGGGGGTTTGGATTCAGATTTTTGGTCAGTTTATTTTAGAATATATACAAAAAAATAACATGTATCCTTTGCAAAATTCAGATTTGGTTCCAGTTCTGTTTCAATAAATCCTAGATTTGGGAGTGTTCACTGTTCAGATATGGGTTTTGGTTTGGGCCCATCTCAAAATAGGTGGCGCTTTCCCCTCCCTTTAGAGCATCTTACATACCTTGGAGGAGCACAGGGCAGGGAAACAGAATATTACACTGGACAGTTTTGACAGAAGGAAAGATGAAAGAAACTAGGGCTTGCCTCAGTGGGGACATAAAAGGCTTTAGTGATGTAACCTTGCTGAAGATTTCTTAGAGTGGAAGGGATAACAGATCCTAGCGAAATCTTTAAGTCTGCAAAGAAAAAAGGCATGATGTTAACTCTCTCAGAGTCAGACTGAAAATAATGTAACTAGAAAGGTCTTTAAAATGGCATCCAGCAATACACAGAACAAGGTGCAAGTTAGGATAGCTTTTGGAATATAAAACTTTTACCATCAAGGAAAGAAGCAGCCAAAACACTCTCCCCTTCCCTCACTTTTTAGAGGATTAAAAAACAAAATGGATATATATAAAGACACTGGTGGGAGTTGTGATTTATAGTAGAAATTTAACACCCCGGCTAAGTGAATTGGGGGTACAGAGATTTCTGTTCAAATAAAAACAGGGAGGGATTTTGAGTCCACACAGGATAAGAATCTACTGACATTACTTCTTTAGTTCAAGTGGGAGAGACAGGTGCCTTGAAGCTGCAGATCGGGGGTTCCATCCCTGCTGACGATCCATGGACAAGGTGCTATATGATAGAATAGTATTCCAAAAGCTGCTATTTCTCCATGCCAGTTGTGATACAACAGTCTCCCCTCTGTAAAATTGCCAGTCTATTCATGTTTTTTAAATGGACACCAAACAAACAAACAAAAAACCCCACATGTACTTTCAAGTATGTTATGTGGGGACTCTACCCAAATGAGAGCAACTGAAGGGAACAAAATGCCATTCTGAGCATACTGAAGTCTTTGTTTGCTCTGAAGATGGCTTGGTGAATAAACATAAGCAAAAGGTTTTAATGATATGGTGCATTTAATTTGAAGATTGAATAGGAATGTATATTAGCCTTGGACAAGTCACTTGACCTCACTGAGCCTCCTCAGCTTTGTTTTATTAATTGGAATAATATGCCTTAAACTCATCGGGATGCTAAGATGCTTAGTTTAGGTAACTTTTCTACAGCACTTTGAACTAGTAAAGTGATGCTGTTGGGATCCACTAGGCATAGCTACCAGGTAACTCGGGAGAGTGGAAAGCCAAAAGTGCCGATGAAACTCTTTTGCTCTGGGCCTATCTGTGAACCACAGTGACTCCATCTTGGGAACTCTCACCTACTTCTGTGCTAACTGCTTACATGTTAAAGCAGAAATGTATTGGTCAGCGTTTCTGGCAGATGGCTGTAGTTTCACTCATATTAGCAGAAATAATAGAGATAAGGAGGGAACAGAGAGAAATAGTTAGTTTGTAGCCGTTTTCCCATATATCCCCAAGGTATTTAGTGCAAAGGGTCAAGGGATGTACCTTGTTCTCCCTTCAAAATGATAAATGTATCCGCAACAGATGTCTCTTGTATCCCCCCTCCCCAAAATAATACATGTATTCTGTGTAACCTGTTATCTATCGGTCAGCATAATGACGTAAAAAGGATGAGAACTGAGTTGTTTGTTACTGGTTATAAAAAGGGCCTGTTCGGCCATGTAAGGTGTGTCTCTTCTGGCATGAGCCGAGGAGCACCCTCTCAGCTGACTGACAAATAAAGGACCTGGTACCCGTCTTCTTGTCTCTCCGTGCCTCCTTGGTGTAATTAGGTAAGCTCCGGGGGGAAACGGGCCCTATTTGGCCAACAATGCTAATTGCCAAGTCTGAGAAGTCTCAAGTTGGGTGGCTAAAATTCGTGAATGCTTTTGGCCTTAATCTTTGTGCCTCACTTCACCAGCAGTAAAATGTGGATAATATCACCACCTAACCTCCCAGTGCCGCTGTGGAGATAGGAGTTAAGTGTTTATGAAACAGTTAGGTAGTCTGGTGAGGCTCCATAGAAACACCCAGGAAGAAATTAATAATTTTGTATTCGGTGCAGGGTTTGGATGGTGTGCAGTAAATAATGCATTGGGCTATATATAGAATGAGGAGAATAACAAGAAATATTTAACACTTATCCATTCACTGAATGAGGCCTGGATCCTGGGGAAAAATAGTATGTGATCATGTGCATATGCATTATCATACAGCCTTTAATTACAAGGGGGCTGGATTAAGGTTACATGGGCAACCTTACTTCTGGCATTCCCTAACTTTTGAGTGCTTGACTTTGCAACCTTAGCCTTAATTTAATGTAGTTTATTTTGGATGTAATTTCCTAAACAAAAAACAAAAAACAAACTAAAACAAATTCCATCACATGGAAACCATGTTGAGTACAAACTTGGATCATCAGCAGGTATAGAGCCTTTCGAGCCACAGTACTAACCTCTAGCACTAAAAACTAAAGATGTCCCTGGCAGCACTAGTAGGCTGTTATGCTCTGTGTGGACTAGAGATGTGGTGGATGACACACACACACTTAGAAAACTGCTGTGAAACCCAGTGTTTAGATCCTTCTGCTCCTACCTTGACTGTTCCTCTCTGATCTAATCCAGCCCCCTCTCCTCCATCCTGACCCCCCCTCAGCTCCTGGCTTCTCAACCCCTCGCCCTCCATTTCGCATCCCTTGCATTATTTTTGGCTGCTTTCTCCTCATCATTGCCTGGGCATCTACTGGGGGGGCATTGAGAACACAGGGGAGTGTCTCCCTACTCTCAGTTCCTATGCACATTGCCACAGTGGCACCAAGCAGGCAGGAGGAGCCATTGCAGGAAAAGTACTACCTGGTCTGGCAGGAGTGGGTTGGGGCACACTCAATCTTCTGATAATGTAGCTGCCAAATTCTTCACTTAGCATGTACGAATTGAGATTTTTGAGTCACATTTAGGAGAATTTTTCAAATATGGCAAAAGGCAAATGCTGATACCAGCGTGACCCTCCCCTGCCAAAATTCAAATCCCTGCTCCAAAACTTAAAGGCACTTCAGATTTTCCAAATGCAAGTGTTTTAGGAATTTAATATGGACCAAAAAACAAACAAACCACCTTATTTCCCCCCCCTCCTCTTGTTCTCAGATACGTCTGAGCCTTTTTAGCTGAAAAACTTGCCAAAAAAGTTCAGCCTGAGGCAGACACCTGACATGGAACATTCCAGTCCAATCAGTTAATGTCTGGCAAAGCTATATGCAGCTGAACAGGGTCCTATAATGGGAAGCATTGGGGAATCATTACCTCGGGCAACAATACCAACTCTGCCTATAATAAAACTGTTTAACCTTATAACTGTTCCCTTGTCTCTTTTAACCAGAGTCTGATGTTACAGAATTCCAACTCATAGTACATGCTTATCTTTAGAATGTTAAGATAGGAAATCCTTTATTCCTCCATTTAGCGTAGTCTCCCATTTCAATACAGGGGTGATTAGCAAAAGTCTTCCAACATTATGGAAGAGTTTGCCAGCATCTAAATTATTGCTGAAACAAATGATTATCTAGTCATCTTTCCATAATGTACTTTGCCCCAGACTAAAATAATCAAGTGCCTGATGCAACCATATGGAAGTCTTCAGTCTGGTAACTGAAATTAGACTTCCTGTTTGGGTAAAGCT
This sequence comes from Trachemys scripta elegans, assembly GCF_013100865.1. Taxonomy (NCBI): domain Eukaryota; kingdom Metazoa; phylum Chordata; order Testudines; family Emydidae; genus Trachemys; species Trachemys scripta. The sequence goes on from NC_048305.1 coordinate 55,413,503, forward strand.
AGATGAAGAGTTCGGTTCTTCTCCTAGCATTAAACCCTTGGTCAAGTCAGACTTAGCGTTGTGAGAGGAACTTGGTTATTTGAATTGCTTTGCCGCTCCCATTTTGGTGAAGGGCATAACGATAGGCTACTTGGGGCAATGTTGCAAGCCATTCCCCTCCCTCTCTTCATACTGGGCTACCATTTTCCCCTTGCCACCTAAACTCACATCCACTGATGTCCATGGGAGTAGGATTGGCCCTTAATAGTTTGTTAAAGCTGGTCACAATTTTTCAAGTTAGTTTTTTTTAAATGAATAAAAATTGACCATTTTTAAAAGTGAAGTTTCATTAAAAAATTGTACATAAAAAAAAGCATCAAAATTCAGTTTGTTTAACAAAAACTGTGTTTTCAGGAAAAATAAATCCATAATGTTTTCAATCATATTTGAGTAGATTTGGGCTGGTGGGAATTAGGGAAATGATTTGGAAAAAGGAGTTAAATGAAAAACTGAAATTTAGATATTTGGGGGAGGGGCGACAGAAATAGGGTTTAATTGTTTGACCAGCTCTTCTACTTCTATAATTCATGCTAGCAGCTAGCATGCTCCAGGTAATGGCATTGGTAGTCCCTAAATCCAGTTTCCTCTCCGTTCCCTATGGGGGCAGTGTTCCCACTGTTGTTCACTTTCACGCCCATGTAGCAATGCATTGCCCTGACTGAGGAATTGATCCTCGGCTTTTGCTGCATTTACTTTCTCTTTTCTTGGAAAACGAACCGCTGTGCTTTGGGGGGCCAATCTGTTACTACTGAATTTAGCTCCCTCTGCAGAGATATTTAAAGACTTCTATTTTTGTAAATGGCACTTCATGCTAATGAAGCTGATCTACCTCCAGTTTTCCAACAGCATTATTGTACTAATACATGGATAAACAGCCCTATGCTGCCTTAATCTGGAAGTAATGGCAACTCTTCCTAACTTCAGTCCAACCTAAAAACTAAGTCAACAAGGAGATATCAGAAGGAGCCCAACTCCATTGCAAAACTTCTCAATTTTAAAGGAAGCTGGATCAGGCCCAACATTATGCTTAAAAGCGAGATGTACTCAAAAGCCACAAAATGCTACTGAAAGATTCTCAGGATAGTCAATTGCTGTCAGTAGTGTATGACTTCTGTGTGGTTTGGTGTGGTGTTTAGATGCTGCATGTGATTATTAGAACTGGGAGCACTGGCTGTCGGGAGTCTGAAAGGACAGGAAACAGGAAGGACGGGGGGAGGAGTTGAGGAGGCTGGGAGAGTTACAGAGTGTGCAGCTACAGCTTGGTAAAGAGATTTCCACTGTAAATAAAGTTCTGTTGAAGTTTGTTAATATCTTGCCTGGTTGATACAACATTTTGGCGACAAGGATGGATCTTCTGCCTCTGAACCCACCTGCACCCTTTCTGCAAAGCCCAGGTGAGCCTCCAATTGCTTTTACTGTCTGGATCCATATGTTTGAGACTTATCTTCTTGCAATCAGTGCTACAGAGATTTCTGAAGTAAGAAAGCGTGCTCTGTTAATCCACTGCCTTGGAGCAGAAGGGCAGCGTATATTTTACACTTTTCCCCTTGCAGATGATAAATATGAGACTGCACTCGCTGCATTAAAGAACTTTTTTGTGCCAAAAGTGAATGTAGTAGCTAATCGCTACAGATTTTGCCAGCGTGAGCAGAAACCAGGGAAGTATATTGCTTCCCTGAGGAGTCTGATCGTAACTTGTGACTTTGGGAATATGGCAGATGAGATGATTAGAGACCAGCTCATTGAGAAAACAACCGTGCTTCGTGTAAGAGAACGCTTACTTCTAGAACCACAACTTACACTAGAAAAAGCAATAATCATTGCTACTCAGGCCAGGTCTACACTACCCCCCTAATTCGAACTAAGGTACGCAACTTCAGCTACGTGAATAACGTAGCTGAAGTTCGAAGTACCTTAGTTCGAATTAGTTCGAACTTACCTTGGTCCACACGCGGCAGGCAGGCTCCCCCGTCGACTCCGCGGTACTCCTCTCGGCGAGCTGGAGTACCGCAGTCGACGGCGAGCACTTCCGGGTTCGACTTATCGCGTCCAGACTAGACGCGATAAGTCGAACCCAGAAGTTCGATTTCCAGCTGTCGAACTAGCGGGTAAGTGTAGCCAAGGCCTCAGATTGAGTCAGCTACAGCTAAAGTCAAAATAATGAGCAAGGGTACAAGAGGCCCAGTCCAGGCTGTGACTCCTTTGCAGAAAAGTTCACTGTCACTGCAGACAAACAATTGCAAAAGGAAAACTAATGAAAAGCCATTGAATCAGCAAATGCAAAATACAGTAAAAGCATGCTTTCGCTGTGGATCTCCACAACGTCTTGCAAGCTACACAGGATGTCCAGCAAAAGTAGCTCAGTGCAATCATTGTAAAAAGATTGGGCATTTTGCTAAAGTATGTCCCAGTAGCCAGTTCAATCAACAGATGCATGCAGTTACAATACCGGATGTTACTGTGCTGAGTGTAGACAAAATCACTACTGCACATATTCCAGAACAGATGAAGTGCACTGTAAATGTTTCTGCCATACTCTCAGGCAAATCACACTCTATTCAGCTAATGTTGGACACTAGCTCAGCAGTATCTATACTACTGATTCCATCTATTTGCATTACTTTAAAGACGTGCCTCTTACTGAACCCAAACTTCACTTGGTGTGCTATTTGAAAAATCGTATTCCAGTACATGGCTGCCTGCCAGCAATAGTTACTTTTGGTGGTTGCCGTGTAACTGCGGAGTTCTACATTATCCACAAAGGCACTCCTATCCTTGGCAGAGATTTATTAGCTGCTTTAAATCTCAAGGTAGTTAATGGACGAATTGATCTTCCTCAGCAAAGCACTTTTGCGGTACACACACCAGTTTCAGCTGGGACCCAACTCCAGGTTGAGGAGAAACTCGGCTGTGCTTATGGATTTCTACATAAAGTTAAAATGCAGAATAATGTGATGCCTGTACGACAGAAATTATCGCGCTTACCATTTTCAGTCAGGGAAGCGGTTTCAGAGGAACTTAGAAAACTTGTTCAAAAGGACATTATTGAAGAGATTAACTCCTTGGAATGGGTTTCACCTATAGTAGTGACACAGAAGAAAGGTGGGAGACATTCGCTTTTGCGTGGACTTAAGGGAGCCAAATAAAGCTATTGTGATTGACAGCCATCCTCTTCCTCACGTAGAAGAAGTATTTGCAGAACTCCGTGGAGCAAAGATGTTTTCTACTCTTGATTTGCAGAGCGCATACCACCAGGTTATGTTGCATGAAGATAGCAGAGACCTCACAGCATTTATTACACATGAGGGACTATTTCGGTTTAGACGTGTGCCATATGGTCTTGCATCAGCCCCAAGTGCCTTCCAAAAAAATGATGTAATTGATTCTGAAGAATCGACATGGAGTTCAGTGCTAGTTGGATGATATTATTGTGTTTGGAAATACTACTGAGGCGCATGACAATAACCTGCAGTCTGTACTAAAACTGCATCAGCAAAGCAGGCCTCAAGCTCAATAGGTCCAAATGCAAATTTAGACAAACTGAACTCTCCTTTCTGGGCATACAATTTCACAGGCTGGACTAAAACCTGATCCAGATCATATCCCGGCAATTTCAAATGCTCCTCCTCCAACAGATTTGCAAACCTTACGTTCCTTCTTGGGTCTTACCTACCTTAGAGTTTGGGATGAACTTTCTTTGCTTGATGGCTGTGTGCTACGAGGTACACACCAGCTACTTGTGCCAGGTGTATGAGTTTTGACTGTAATCCTTCTGGCACACAATACTCATCAAGGAATTGTCAGAACCAAACAACGACTATGGGATCTGTATGGGTGGCCAGGGATGGACTCTTAAACTGAAGCACTCATAAAATCCTGTGTCACTTGCCAAATGCATGATAAGACAGCAGTGACATGTACCCCTCCATTACAGCCTGTTCCTCTTCCTGAATCTGCATGGGAAAAAGTGGCGATTGACATTCTAGGACCTTTTGATACTGTTCCAATTGACTGTCTTTATGCCATCACTTTAATAGACTATTTCAGCAAATGGCCTGAGGTAGCGTTTACATCGCAAATTTCTTCTGCTACAGTAATTAAGTTCCTCTCTTCAGTTTTTAGCCGGGAAGGTAAACCCAAGGAACTGGTTTCAGATAATGGTAGTCAATTTCCTTCCCTGGAGTTTGAAACTTTTCTAGCAGAGAGGAACATTTTACACTGGAGGTCATCCCTATATTCCCCTCAAGCCAATGGGGAAATCGAACGGTTTAACAGAAGTTTGAAAGAGAGTTTGCAAACAGCTAAACTGGAAGGGTGATTGTGGGTACCCTTTCACTACTGATTTCTTGCAAGCATACCGGGCTACATGACATGCCACAAGGCAAAGATCACCCGCAGAGTTACTGCATGGGAAACAGCTGCATACTAAACTAAACATTCTGAATTGTTAAAGACACGACCTGATGTCCCAAACAAGGATGATGCGAGAAAGACAGTTGAACAGAACCAAGCAAAGTCTAAGGCTTTCACAGAGAAACGGCGGGGTGCTAAGGAACCAAAGTTTGATTGTGGTTCCTTTGTTAGAATACGAAAACCTGGAATCTTACACAAAGGGGACCATAAATTCACAGCTCCTCTTAAAATCATAGAGAAGAAGGGACCTTACACCTATCGACTTTCTGATGGACAGGTATGGAATGCTTCTTATCTTGCACCTGCCTATGAACCAAGAGGAGATTATGCCAACACCCAGTCTGCATTGGATGACTTCACTAGAACCAACACAACAAGACATTGCACTGGAACCAGGGCTTGAGAGATGGCCTGTCAGGTCCAGATGACCACCTGCCTGAACTAGAGACTATGTTATGTAGTATCTATAGTGTTTTCAGTGTAATATTCCTGCCAACAATATAGTGTCTTGTTTCATATTTGTTCCTGTGGTTAGAACAACAATGTTTATTTTCATTTGGAAAGTTTCTTAAGAGAGGAGGGAATGTGGTGTTTAGATGCTGCATGTGATTATTAGAACTGGGAACAATGGCTGTTGCGAGTCTGAAAGGACAGGAAGGACGGGGGGAGGAGTTGAGGAGGCTGGGAGAGTTACAGAGTGTGCAGCTACAGCTTGGTAAAGAGATTTCCACTGTAAATAAAGTTCTGTTGAAGTTTGTTAATATCTTGCCTGGTTGATAAAACATTTGGATATTGCAGATATTCAGCAGAATTTATCCAATCATTCTACTACACACTGTGCTGTCTTTGGCTACGTCTACAGCAGTGAGCAAATGAAAAGCAGGGCTTTGCATACCCCATAATAAGCATGAAAACAGAGAGGGAACAGATTCCTGAAAATCAGACGAGTCAGTTTTAGGGAGAGGAGTTGCTATTATGATGGCCATGGACAGACTCTCAGAGAGGGGGAGTGGTTATATCCCATATTCATCAAAAACATCCATCAGTATTGGTTTCACTCGAAATTACTACACATTAACAACTTTTCTAGCACTGACATAACTAGATCAAGGCACAACTCAGAAAACTTAATCAAGTACAACAGTGAGGCATCTGTCTACCCTTTGGGCATGTTCCCACTACTTACCAAAGCCAATTTTGCCTTTGGCACAACATCTTTCTCCCAGGACAGTAACTATGACAACAGAATTTTATGTAGTATGAAGGAAAGAGCCCTTTTAAAAGCCTGCAGTTTGTTAGGGTTATACAGCCCTGAATTACAGATCAGCACAACACACTTGGCTATCCTTTGAGGTTATCAGGTACCTCAATATTCAATTTTTTTTAAAACATAGTATCTTTCATGCAAAGCGTTTCAAATGTTTTACGGTGAGGGGTAAAATGAGAACACTTTAGAGGGCTGAATACAGGATTCTTGTGCAGACTGCTACAGTAAATGAAGCAGAAAGAGGAACTGGAACAAAAGATTAATGTGATTTAAAATCCTAATATAGCAACAAGCCTCAACAGGCTTAATATTAGCATGTTACTTGGGTGCATTCAGCCTAATGAGTTCAGGCCCCCAAGCAGCACATTAGTGGCTTCCTAACTCAAGCCCTTGTGTGGCTTACTGCTATAGGAGTGTGGCTCATATAGAGTTTTGAGCTATGAAAAATAGCCCCAGTGAAAAGAGAAGATACCAGAACCAAGGCCACAATCCTGAAATATATTCAGAATAAGATGGAAGAGATGTTCACTTATTCGGTCTCTCCTTCCACCCTCCAATCTTCTGATGATCCCTTTCTAGTCCCCAGAAGCTCAGCTGCCCTTTCTGGAGGGGATTGTGCCCCAGAACCCATTTTGTACTACATTTGTGATATTGAGCAGTTCCCACTTTAAGGCCCAATTCTGCTCCCATTCAAGTCAACAACCAAACTTCCAGCCCTCTACTGTGGCTGCACAATTGGGTCCTTTGGGAGTTTGTTGTTTGTTTTCAACTCCCAACCTGTCCTTTTAGACCGCCCCTTTTAAACATGATTGTAAAAGTCACCACCTTATTCTCCAGCCTCTCCCTCTTTCCCTCCCTGCCCTGACCCAGACAGTGTTTTTCTACCCCCACTACCCAAACCCTCATCCACCTATTTAGCTTAAGGAGGTCAGAGCGATGCACCAACCAATTGGATTGTATATGACCTGATCCTGCAAAAAGTTATACATGTGATTGACTGTGACAGACCTGGTGGAGCTCCCCAAGCTGGATGCTGACAAGGCTGCTATTGGGACCCAACCATTAGATCCTGCATGCCTCTACGCCCACTGAGTCTGAGCAGTATCCAGGCACTGGCTGTGGTCTCTCAGGCTCACTCCCTGGGACCAGTTTTCCTGTCTAGCACCCCCTCTCAGAAGTGGGACCCTGTGGTACAGCTGTCCTGGGCCCCAAGACCAGTGCAGAACTCCCTTTCCCAAGCCTGAATCCCCAGTAGCTTACACGCACAGCCTCTCCCAGAGCTCCACCTTCATGGGTACTACAGGTTACAATTTAACTGTTTGGGAACACATGGCAATTCCATCAAGGAACTCAGAGGCTTTGAGGAGTAACTTATTAAAATACACACAACTTTATTCCAAGAGAAAGCACAGGGAGAGACTTACAGAGCCCATACAAATAACAGAACCTATATGCAAAACCCTCCCGCCACTGTCCTTACTACTCTAAGAGCCCACTGGGTTTCAGTCAGTAATTTTCAAGATTCCAAGACCCTCCTCTCCTCCTGCCCTGCCGCTGCAACAAGCTTCCCATACTTTGTTCAACCCAGGCAGTCAGCAGGTTCCCCTGGCTCAGAGAACAGTCCCTTTGTGTTCCCTAAACCTCACAGTCTGTTTCTAAAAGCCAGTTCTAACACCTTGATTCTTTGTTCCTTTTCTTCTGGGGAATTTCCACTGCTCTCATCGCTCTACCTTTAAAAAAAAAAAAAAAAAAAAAAAACCACACACCACACAAACCTGGGAAGAAGAGCCATTTTCCTTTAGCTTGGCCAATCTGCCTTGCCAATGCAATGCAAATAATAAACAAAGTCATTCCAGGTTAACAACTTCTTTGATTTGGACCGACTTCTGTTGGTGAGAGAGACAAGCTTTTGAGGTTCCAGAGAAGAAGACCTCTGTGTAAGTTTGAAAGCTTGTCTCTCTCACCAAACAGGAGTTGGTCCAATAAGAGATATTACCTCACCCACCTTGTCTCCCTAATATCCTTGGACTGACACAGTTATGACAACACTGCATATAACAACTTCTTTGATTGCCCTGTTGCTGCTTCCAGACAGGGTGTGAGATATGTAACAGGGTCTTTATCACCAAATGGCTGATTCAATACACACTGAGGCTTACATAGAGTTCCTAAAATCATAAGTTGTAAATAGACTGTTGCCCCAAACAAACAGTCACAGTTATACTTGAGTAGACCCAGACCCATTGAGTTAGATGGGATTATGCATGTTTCAAATTAAGTACAGGTGACAAATCTTTGCAAAAAAGTCAGGGCTCTAAATTGTAAGATCCTCGGGGTAGGGTCTAGGTCTTTATTCTCTCAGTAAAGTGCCATGCAAACTTACAGCATGATAGAGAAATTATAAATTAGGACAACCAGTGCCCACAGCCGTAGTCAGATAATGCAGTCTCATCGTGAGTCAGCCTGTCCTGCATGAGACAAGTATGAGAGTGGATAGGTCTGCGTGAATGAGAAAAGCTGCAGCCAGGACTATGCAAATAAGAACATAGTTGCATTTCAGGGTGCACACACCAGGGATTAGATGCTGCTCCGAGGCTGGCTCCCATCTCTGAATGTTACTGTTTAATTTGGGCTAAAATATTTCCCTGGAAGAACAATAAACCTATGGAATAATTTACCGAGTAAAAAGCCATTGAAGCAGATAGCGCAAGCGATGGAATTTAAAAGACAACTAGACATTTTGAGAGACACACAGAGTAACTTGATTCTAAACCCCGGCTCTGATTTGTTGATTTGAGGGCAAATGGCCTTTTTCCATCCAAAACCTGAGTCTTTAGGTCCTTATTGCTGCAGTCTTTGTAGATGTTTTGCAGTTCTCAGATAACTGAAGGTGGCTTCTGCTTTTAAGATACTGAAGCCTCAGATTGTAGTTGTGCTACTAGGATGCCAAATTTGAGTCAAAATTTAGTTTTGTAAAAAATACTTTTGAAAGGTTTTTTAAATAACCATTCTCTTGTAACAAAATCATTGCATTTTGCTGAGAAGGTCCATAAAAAGCAACTGATAGTGAAATACTGCTGGGCTATAGCATGAGAATCTGAAAAAAATGAGGCTGATAAATAAAATAAAACAAATAATAAAATAATAATAATAATACAGTGCAGTCAGAGAAAAGCCCCATTGACTGAGTAGGGACTGAAGGATTGACTAGAAATGCAAACAATGCTGACTTGTGTATTATTAGTGTCCAAGTCAAGGGGAAAAAAAAGAGTGGAAAAACACCATAAGTTAACATAATTGGATTTTTAAAAGTTATTACAGCTGAAATAACTAAGACATTTGTTATATATATAGACCATTTTTTTTGAAATCTAACCCAACAATGTCATTTTGAAGCTTTGACACCCTTTTCATATACACGATACATTATGCTCATTAGAGAAGGCAAACAGTTCATTCAGTAAACTTAATCCAGTCTTCTGTTGTGAGTTATCCACGGACAGATTTTAACTAATTTATCCATTGGTTGGAAGTTTTTTTTTTTCCAGAGGTTGCTCTTTCATATGTGCTACCTGACCAATCTGGAGCCCTTTTTGAGCTATTAAATCACTTTCTCTCTTCCCATATTACCTTAAAACGAGAGATGAAGCTAAGTTCCATGTTCAGATCCAAATTCACTTTCCACAAATTTGGGGCTGATCGGAACCAGGGTTTTGCTTCAGCCCATTTCAGAGAAGGGCTTGGATCTGAACATTGCCTAATTTCAGGGTGTTTGGATAAGCCTCAGTCTCTGCTTAATATTTCCTATAAACAATAGCCCATGATGGGCTCCAAATGCTGCTTGATACAGCTTCCTTCTATTCAACTGCCATTGTAATTGGTCTGCAAGAAATCCTTGCTTGCATCTTTAATGACTTAAGACTTGCCCTTCTTTTAATTTTTCCTCTACTCCACCTATTGTTGTGGGCTTTTAATCCCACCTTTGTACCAGTATCGAAGTCAAGGACATGATTTTCCTCTCACATGTTGTAACTATTGACATTGGTGTAGTTTCTCCTGACGTGCATCACCAGAAATGGGGGGAGGGGGAGAAGAGAATAAAAACTCAGGCCCACAGAATGCAGTTCTATGAATGCATTATACCTGGCTCTCAAGTGAGGCATTTTATATGTAGGATGCTACACAAAAATAGTCTGCATTACATAGTAGTCTGGACACTATGTTCCTCTGTTTCAGAAATGTATCCTGGAAATCCAAGAAATATTCCAAAATAACCACCTTTGATCAACACATGTGTACTTGACCCTCAGCAGCTGCCTGGGCTGGTCTCTGGCATACACTAATGTACACAACATTGTGATCTAACCTGAGTACTCAGACTGGAGCAACATGCACATGCTATAACCGGACAGTTACGCTGCACTGACCAAATTTCTGCTTTTTCAGAGAAATGGGATACCCACCTGCTTAGTTTTGAGCAATGAAATAAGCAGCTAAAATATTGATGTACTAGTGCAGTGAGTTTAAAGTAGAACTTTTGGGTGCTCTTCTCCTGCTTGCATGAGGGCAAAACATGCAAGCAGGGTTGATGTGGATGTTTGCTGGCTAAAGTGTGTAGCATGTACACTGCAGACGGCAGTACACAAAGGTCATCTTCCCAGAGCCTCTTCCCTGGCATATTTGCTAGTACTGTGATTACTGTTATGTTCTAATGAACATCAGGTATTGCCAGCACTATAGCTTTTGACAAAGTAGTCTTTCATCCTAACAGAGCTGGCATAAAAAGGTGCCATTTATGTCCAAACTTGTCCAGAGCCTTTGGATTTACATACAACTTGAAAGACTGCACCTCCAGCAGCACAGAAATCCTGTGCATCATGCTGCAGCAATGGCTCACTACAGCTTACCTACATCATTTGTCTGCAGCACATGCATTAAGTAGATCTGCCTAACTTAGGCTATGTCTATGCTGCAAGGTAAGCCCAGAGTTCGAACTCAGGCTCAAGCCTAACCCCCCTTCTGTCTACACAAAAATCGTGCTAACCCAGGGTCCAGGACTGTACAAAGGTGGAGAGTCCGAGCCTGAGTCAAGCCGGGACCCAACGTTCAAGCCCCATTGCTTTGCAGCATAGACAGCTCCACTGGACTCATGCTCGGAGTCTGCCAAGAGTATCCCACAATCCCAAGGGCTGACTTTCTTTGTCCTCAGGATCAGTGGCGTAGCCAGGTTCTGAGAGCAGGGGAAGCAAACATTAAAGAGGCGCCCCCCTTGGCTCCTCCTCTGGCCACGCCCCCTTGGGTACTCCTCCGGCTGCTCTGTGCCCCCCCCCCCCCCAGCGGGCCCCTCGGGCTGCCCCATGCCCCCCCCCATAGCCCCCTTCCCCATGGCTCTTCCGGCCATGCTGCACCGCCCCCGCAGTCCCCTGCACGGCATCTCCGGCCGTGCCAGCCCCCCCTTGACTGTAGAAGCCCAGCGTCGGTGTAACGAGACACAAACAGCTCCAGCTCCCAGTTACCTATTTTGGATGACTTTGGGTGTACTGAGCATGCTCACCCGAACTGAGCATGCCCAGTAACCTTCGCTGTTGCTACTGCCCTCTCTCTGCCGGCCCGGCAGGCCAAGCTTCAGAGCAGAACGTGGGCCCCGCCCCCTGGTGCCATGGTAACCCCTAACTAAGGTGCCACTTTTGTAAAATGTGCTGAGGAGAAGTGGCTGCTTCCTCTGCACCCCCCCCCCAGCTACGCTACTGCTCAGGATAGTCAAGTTTGGTGAACAGTCAAATTTTCCCCCCACTGCACCATGAACAAAGGGCTAGAGCAGCCACATTTTGGGAGGGTGCTAAGAAGTCTGGGACATGGGTGATTGGACTCAGTCCCACATAATGCAGTGTAGATGCTGGATTCTCAGGTTGGGCGTTCAACAGTTCCTAACCTGGGATTACAAATGAGTATAGACACTCAAGTCCTAGGTTAACAAACCCAGAGTCTACTAACTCGAGTGCTATTAATCCTGGGTTTACACTACAGTGTAGACATTCTGTTAGTGAGTCAGGATGAGAATTCCATCCAAGGTGCTACAGCTACGGAGAATGCTATTAAAGAACAGTCTGAGCATGTTACAGTATTTTGAATCTAGGTGCGATTGTTGGGGAAACACACACACACTTTACCTTAGTCACAGTACCTAGAACTTTTCAGGTCATTTGTTTCTCCCCATCTCCACACCAGCCCTTGGAATTCTCTTTACAGCATTGTTCAGGGAAGGAGATCAAAGCATCCTGCATGCCACTGACTCCCTGTTCTCTATCCTAGGCCAAAATTACACAAGACCATAGAAGCCGCCAGACCTGCTCAGAACAGTGTTCCTAGGGTGACCAGATGTCCTCATTTTATAGGGGCAGTTCCAATATTTGGGTCTTTGTCTTATATAGGTGCCAATTACCTGCTACTGCCTGTCCTGATTTTTCCACACTTGCAGTTTACCCTAAGTCTTCCATCTAGCACCCAGTCTCTGACAGCGGTCAGCACCAGCTGCTTCAGAGAAAGATTCAATAAATAATTAGCTGTCCATAGGGGAAGTTTCTTTATTACTCTTATGAATTAGTAAGGCACAAGATGCCCCTTAAACTCCTGGCCTCAATGGTATCTCAAGGCAGTGAGTTCCACAGCTGCCTTTTATCAGGCTGAAGTGTGCTGCCATTCAAATTTCACATGTATCACTTATCCCTGGTTGCAAGTTGAGTTTCTAAGGTGCCTGGCACTAGCTGACCCCAGATTAATAATACTCCAGGTCTAAATCAGATTGGTTTAAAATTAAGAGATTTTATTGGCAAATTATAATAGGGAGAGAAAAGATAAGAAACACAATCTCACCTAGGCACACCCACAATGAACACCATCACTAAGTTAGTGTATGCTTATATACAGTGTGGTGTTTATGCAGTCTTGCCTAATTATAGAGAAAACTTACTAGCCCCACCCCAAAAATCTACTCACTTGCCATCATCCATGATTGAGGAGAAAGCTAAAAGTGATTGTTTTATTAGCATTTCAAAACAAAAAACACTTGCTGTGGGCTAGCAAGTATGATTTTGAAAGGCTGAAAGAAATACCCAAGAATTTTACTTGGTAGAAAGTCTTGTGTGTCCCCCTGCATTGCTGTATTTCTTTCAGTCCATCCAGCTCGTTGTAAGTCATATGTCTCACATATCGTAATTTGCCTCAACACAAAGCGATCTAATACTGTCAGTTATTTTGTTTCTTACCCCTTTTCTAATCCTTTAATTTGTATGAATAGTTGTCTATGCTTTACCACTTTCCTTTCAGGTAATTGAGTTGGTTCATTTCTTGGGGTTAAATCCAGAATAATTTCGGATCTCACTACTTTACCAACAAAGTGTAAGAAAACAGACCTATAACACTTCAAAAAACCTGAATCCTTCTTGGTTATTCTATGACTGATTTTCAACTCATTTGCCACATCCAGTTCCTCACAGATCAGTGTTCTACCTCTTTTTGCAGGCTCCACTTATCTGCATGTATATTCCTTTATTCTGTCCTGAAGGAGTATGATCTTTATTTAGTTCATTTTTGTCTTGATCCAGTTCTCTGTGGAGTAGAGTTTGCATCTGTTTCCCCCCCCTTCAGATTTTATTCTCCCTCACACACACTGCCCCACCGTAAATGTAATAGTCCTTTCTCACAGAAGAATCTAGTACATCAACATCCCTATCATTTTCCAGATTAATCAAAGCCTTTGGGTAGCTCTGCTCACAGTGCAATTAATGGGCATTTTACCATTTACTTGAAGGGAACAAAGTTAAGCCAACACTGAACAATTCTTAGAACCCCACCCTTTGCATTTTTCCTTCCTAGTTTTGCTGCTTTGTTTCTCAAGCTCCCTGAAGGCATGTTTTGTACATTTTAAGTGCATACAATGATTTATTGTACATATAGGGGAATTAAAGGCCCCATTTTCATAGAATGGAATTCTCTTCAGATTATAATCACAGCACCCAGATGCAAGGCTACTCCAGACATACACAAGCAACTGCTCCTTGGTGAAATCCACAAACATTTATGTTGTTAAAGTGGTCACGAGTTAGTGTTGCTGATAGATCTTCTGGGTAACATGCTTTCATTTTGATTATGATGAACTTGCCAGACTGCATTAATCCAAGATCAAGACCATAGCATGAAAGTTTATCACATAGTAAAGTTCATTTTTATGTTGCTAAATCAATAGCATGCAACCTGTGTAGACTTATTCTTATGGTTATGCTCTTGTAGGTCCAGTATCAAGTGACCGGTTAGTTTTTTTTAAAGCAAGATGGCTTCCAGTGACAGACTCAGGAATGCTAATTCTATTAAAAAACACATTCACATTCAAATTTATTCCTGTGGAAAAAGAGGGCTTGCTTAGGACCTTTGTTTTTCAGAGGCTATTGAGCCGAGACAGATAGGTACAGTCTAAGTTTTCCTTGTATGACTTGCCGATTTATCCTTTAATAGTTGTGATACAATTCAAGGGCGCTGCATTTTTGCACAACATTTCCAGACGTTGTACACTTTAAGGCCCTATTACTACAATTGGATCCACTCGAGTGGATCCTTGCAACTACACAAAGTTTCATTGTTATGTGTGTTCACGAGGGCTCATTCATGGAGATGCAATTGTAGGACTGGGGGCTAAATGCCAATTTTTGCTTGCCCAAATGAATTCAATAAGATTGCTTGTGTGAGTAAGGCATACAGGATTTGGCTCCAGTTCACAGCATAATTAAGAGCCTGATTCTGCAAATATTTATTTTACTGCTTAATGCTCACTATACTAAAAGGTCCCAAGCAAGCCCTCTAAATGACTTTATGGGTCTACTCACATGACTAAGATAACACATACATAAGCATCTGTAGGATCAGGCCCCATGTATGCACCTCTTGGCAGCTGATAAAACAGCTTCTTAGTACTGCTCTAACACCCAAAATCCACGTGAGACAGGAGTGTCAACTTTTGGAAGCAAAGGAAGCTCTCCAGACAGTTTTAAATTAAACAAATGAGGATATAGATGGACTTAGTGATATATCCATGTCCCTGTCATAACTCAGCCAGTGCCACAATATGTCCCCTGTATTTTATAGCATCTCCAAATTTTAACTTAAGTATAAGCCCTGTCAAAGACAGACACTAAAAATCTCAAAAAAATGACAGCCAACCTTCAGCTACAACAGTTTCCATCATTCCACAGGAAGAAGGTTTCTCTATTCAGAATGATTAACAATCAGTCTCCCACTGATTTTCCCAGGGGTGCGGCTTTCTAGTGTTATCTGAAAAGTGTTGGTTGAATCTAGGTCCCAAAATATTTAAGACCTGTTCCTCCAGTGTAAGTTTGTTTGCGCTAGCAGAGGATCTGACCCATAGTTCTTTCCTGGCATTTCAATATTCTAATCTAAATACCTGATGAAGCAGGAGCTTTTTCCTATTGTAGTGATAGGCACATATCCAGAACACAATAAATATTTTCTTCTCTTAATGTACAATAAAAGCTGTTTTAAGCCACCATCCAAGGTCTAAAATTGGTTACTTAGTAAAAGTGGGCTTTGACTACGGGTCAAACAAAAATATACTAGATACCTGAGGGCTATGTTTATGATGTCTTGTTTTGCAGTTTTCACTATACAAGTTCTTTCTCTCTCCCTGTTCTCCCCCCCACACACACACACACACTTTGGACTTGTCTCTGTGGTGTGCTAATGTGCACTAACATGTTGCATAGTAACTAGCCCATATGGGACCCTACTGCATACACTAAAAGCTCCCTAGTGTGCAGTAAGGTAGCCCCATATTAACATGCACTGCATAGACAAGCCCTTATTCCAGGGGTAGGCAACCTCTGGCATGTGTGCCAAAGGCAGCACGCAAGCTGATTTTCAGTGGCACTCACTGCCTGGGTCCTGGCCACCGGTCCAGGGGGCTCTGCATTTTAATTTAATTTTAAATGAAGCTTCTTAAACATTTACTTTACATACAATAGTTTAGTTATATATTATAGACTTCTAGAAAGAGACCTTCTAAAAACATTAAAATGTATTACTGGCACGCAAAAGCTTAGATTAGAGTGACTAAATGAAGACTCGGCACAGAACTTCTGAAAGGTTGCCGACCCCTGCCTTACTCTCTCACGTTTATCAATCTTCTTTCAAACTTCCAGTTGGTTTCAAACCCACTGAAATCAATGGAACAAACACTGATTTACACCAATTGAGGATCTGGCCCAAATTTGGGTGTGGTTGGTCTGTGGGAAAGTGAGACTTTCCCTCCACTTACATTCCCTTGGAATATAGGTGGGACACTTTGTGGCAGTGGGTGGGAGGGAGAGAGGGAAGAAAGGAGAGCCAAAAACAAGCAAGCTTGAACACAAACACTGTGGTGCATTTCCATCTTCAACCCCAGAGGGTGTATATTAGGTACTCCTATTTGTCACTCATATCAGAGCTGTTATCCTGTTGCCTCTCAAAAGTGCTTTCTGTCATTTAGACTATTGCTTTATTTCCCCCCTCACCAACATGAGAAAGTGTTTTAAGCAGCTGGTTCGCCACACAGTCCCTATGTTGCTCTAAATTAGCAAAGTATGTTGTGAAATGTTCTAGTTGGTCATCCACGATGGCTACTGTACCCTGGAGATTAGTCGCAGGACATCTGATTTTTTTCTTCTGTGCTCTAGATGTTTCCTCCAGTTTTTGCTGAGGAGTCTCTCTGGCAGTAGCTTCCTACATCCCTGATGTAGATGGCTGGGCAGCTTGTTGACCTTTGCTGTTTGGGATGCATGTTTCCTTGTTTCTCTCAGTGGGGAGGGGTCACAATGAGATGATACAAGGCCCCTTACAGCAGCATTTGGCTTTTAAGCTAGGTTAGGGCTACATCCAAGACCCCTCACTCAGGCAGACCTCTTCACTGAGCTCATGGGAGTTTTCTTCCTGGATTTTGCCTATTGGAGATCTAAAAATCGTAGGATTTGGTTACAATTTGGCATTTCGGGGGTCCACTTAGCATATATTACCCATTGAGCATCAAAACAACACTTCTCTTCATTGGGAACACAGCAGAGGGAACAGTCATATTTCTAGGTGGGACAGTCTAAGTTACCTGGCCTAATGTCAAAGACTTGAATGATTTGTTCCACGTCCCTTCAAGCTTCTAAATTCTACCATATCTAGTTGTAGAAATATCTGAACCTGCCTGGTCCATTTCCAACAGCATCAAATACACTTTAGGATTTCCTCCCCCTATACTTTTAGGCAGAGTGCAATGCACAGTTCTAAGGAGCAAAGTCTGCTATGGAGTGAATTGAGGTTATCCATTTTTTTGAGCATTATCAAGAGTGGTTTAAAAGTTAGTACCAAGAAGTGAAAAATCTAATTGTTACTTCACTAGTGTACTTATGAACACTACACTAGGTCTAAAGATACAGGTGTTCAGAGTCAAGCCATTAGTCTGCATGCATTTGTTCTGCCACAAGAATGGAAGTCTCTTATCACCATTGATAGGTTAAGCATGTTCCTCAAATGCTAGTGTTGCAATCAGTAAACTAATGGGTATTTATATAAAAAGGCATATGATTAAAAAAAAATCTTCATGTACTCAATCAACTTATGGCAATAAAATAGCATTTTTCCCTTCTTCTTCAAGAGCCCCAGGTATCCAAAAATACACAGACTAGAATACTTGTAGAAAAGGTGACCGGATTGTTTCTTAGCCCTTCCAGTGGTCATGAAAAGCAGCTTTAGGTACAATATTAACCATGTTAATTGACCTGATCTGTGCCAGTAAAATCTGTTTAAAATCTTTAATTTTTCAGCCTTAAAGTATAACAAGAAAATGAGAGAAAAGACCCCCCCCCTCAATAAATACATATAAAAAATTAGGCCTTATCCACATGCAAACTTGCACCCAAGTACATGGGTTTAAAAACAAAAACAAAAAAACCTTGTGTAGCAGGGCAATGACTCACCACTGCGGTGCCTCTTGCTGGTCATCCAGGGAATTAGCTCTGTCCACTCAGGAGCACCCTCTGCAGGCTGGTGTCTTGCCTTGCTGCTGGCCCCAGTGTCCCTCCTGGACCCCAGTGCCCCTTTTCTCTGGGTTCTGCTCCCTACAGTACCCCACAGTCTTGCTGGGTCTCCCCAGGGAACTCCCAACCCCCTATCCCCACCTCAGTCTTCAGCTACTGCCAGTCACCATCTAGCCCCTACTCACTGGGGCAGACTACAGTGTCAGAGCCACTCATCATCAGCAAGGAGAATTTGGACCTGCTGCCTCTGCCTACCCTTGGGTTGCCCTCTGCACCCCAGTACCTTTTCTAGTCTTTAGCAAGGCCTCAGCCTGGGGGTTTTCCAGGCCACAGCTCCCCAGCTCCTCTGGCCTTTCCCCAGCCCTGCTCCAGTCTAGGTACCCTACTCAGCAGCCAGGCCCATTCCTCTCAATAGCTAGAGAGAGACTGACTTAGCTCCAGCCTAGCAGCCCCTTTATAGGGCCAGCTGCAGCCTGATTGGGGAAGTAGCCACAGCTGGGCCATGCCCCAATCAGCCCAGGCTTACTGATTCCCTGCCACAGCCCTCTCACAAGGCTGTTTTAAGCCCTTCAGGGCAGGAGCGGAGTTACTGCCCCGCTACACTTGTCTAGTTAAACCAGTGCAAAATCATTATGTAGACACTTTTTGAGCAGCATCGGCACAGGATTTTGCATTGGTTCAAATAAAAAAAATGTTTTTTTGTTAAACTAGTGCAATTTTCTCAAGTAGGCAAGTGCAGATAAGAGGAAGTCTTGTCTAGCAGTTACATCACAAGATTTGGAGACATGAGATCTGAATTAGAGTCTCAGCTCTGCCACAGATTTATTGTGCAACTTTGAACAAACTGAGTCATCTGTGATTCAGCTTCTTCTTTTATAAAATGGGAATCATTCATCTCTTTCACACGTGGTTCATTAGCGGTAAGTGCCAAGTTTTATAAAAATCAAGACTTAAGTTTTCCTAAACCACTATGTTCATGGATTTCTGAGCCTCACTTTCAGTTCTGTGCGTGCTGCTGATGAATAGCCCACATAAGTTAGTTCAGACAGTCTTTTTGCATGAGCAGCCCTAAAACAGATGACATGATTTCAATCTGGGGGGAAGAGAACACCTGTGCAGTGCATAGAATTGAGTTATAATTCCATTGTCCTAGTGGTTTATATTCAGTCACAATTGCTTAAGGTCATGGATATATGATCAATGAGGTTAGAAATGTGGTAGATTAACCAACAATTCATTTTTAATGGCAATTCTATCCAGAAAGATTAATATTGATTGTTCAGACAGTGAAAAGATGGATCTCCTTTGATATTTATTTAAAGCTATAGAGGCAGTAAGCAGTAGCCCACTGGAATAACAAAAGGAAAGTTGTACTTAAAGCTGAACTAGCTTCTCCCTCAAGCAATAATGAAAAGAGTTGTCATGGGGAAGTTATAGAAATCCCTTTGCTTGTCTTTGCTTTTAATATAATACCAATGTTTTGCACCGACTTACCAGTGCATGACTTCTTTTCTATGCTGCTTCATTTTTTCTTTTAGTTAAGGCCTGCAGAACACTTTATAAACACTGATTAACCCTTACAGCAACCAGAAAGATATGGTAGCAGCCATTATAAAGACAGCCTTTGCCAACAGTTATCACAAAAAAAGTATTTAAGATTTCATGGTTTTCTCTATATTGGATTAGGAATTTAAAGCCAGATCCTCAGCTGCTGACTTCAGTGGAACCACACTGACATTACCAGCTGAGGATCTGGTCCCAAGAATGATAAGTTTGTGGTTTCTTAGCATAGAGTAGCCATTTATTAGAGACATCCCTCCTCCATCCCCCAACAGGTGAGTAGTATAATCGTTTTAGAGAAGTATAAAATGATGTGTGGATTTTATACCACTGAAGTTACTGCAGATTTATATTGGTGTGAATGAGCAGAATTTGGTCTATTTGTCTAGATTAGAGGCTTTAGTCCTGTTGTGACTCAAGATAATTGCTTACCAGATGAGTTAGTTAACAGTTGTAAATATTAACATAGCCATTCCTTAAACATTTGTTCTAGGTTGTTGTTTACCTAGGACTCTGTAAATGCTAGTGAAGATGCTCTACAAATGTTTGCACAATCACGTTAGTTAACATGTTAAGGGACAATGAATTAATTCAAATTACAACATGACTGTAGTCAGAAGCTCTGGTTCTTACAGACATAACAGAGAATAAAACCCAGGAGTCCTGACTTCTAGTTTATAAATGGTTTTACTACAGGGCTCATGAAAGTTTCTTAAGAAACTAAGTAGCCATGAGATAAGAGGGAAGGTCTTCTCTTGGATCAGTAACTAGTTGAAAGATAAGAAACAAAAGGGCAGGAATAAGTGGTCAGTTTTCACAATGGAGATAAATGAACAATGGGGTCCTCTACAGGTCTGTACTAGAAACAGTGTTGTTCATTGTTCACCACCGCCTTTTCCAGATCATTAATGGATATGTTTAAGTGCCAAAGTTTGCAGAGTATACAAAATTATTCAAGCTAGTTAAGCCCAAAGTAGACTGCAAGGAGTTAAAGCGATCTCACAAAACTGGGTGACTGTACAACAAAATGGCAGAGGAAATTCAACACTGATAAGTGCAAAGTAATGCTCATTAGTAAAAAGTAATCCCAACTATACATGTACAATGATGAGTTCTACATTAGCTATTGCCACCCAAAAAGAAATCTTGGAGTCACTGTGGATAGTTTTGAAAACTTCAGTTCATGATGCAGCAGAGGCCAAAAAGATTAATGGTATATTAGGAACTATCAGGAAAGGGATAGAAAAGACGACAGAATATCATAATGCCACTAAATAGATCCATGGTGCACCTACACCTTACTGTGACCAGTTCTGGTCACCCCATCTCAAAAAGGATATAGTGAAATGGAAAAGTTCCCAAGAAGGGCAACAAAGATGACCCAGGGTATGGAGCAGCTCCCATATGAGGACAGACTAAAAAGATTAGGGTGGTTCATCTTAGAAAAGAGACTACTAAAGGAGGATATGACAGGTCTATAAAAGTGTTATTTATCTTTTCCCACAATATAAAGGGATCACCCAATTAAATTAATGACCAGCAGGTTTATTACAAACAAGAGGAAGTGTTTTTTCACACAAT
Organism: Trachemys scripta elegans; assembly: GCF_013100865.1. Taxonomy (NCBI): domain Eukaryota; kingdom Metazoa; phylum Chordata; order Testudines; family Emydidae; genus Trachemys; species Trachemys scripta. The sequence goes on from NC_048305.1 coordinate 55,434,431, forward strand.
GCACAACTAATCTGTGGAACTCATTGCCATGGGATGTTGTGAAGGTCAAAAGTATAACTGGGTTAAAAAGAGACCTAGATAAGTTCATCAATCGCTATTAGCCAAGATGGTAAGGGATGCAAACCCATGCTCCAGGCTACCCTAAACCACTGACTGCCAGAAGCTGTGAGGGGAAGACAGGGATAGACCACTCCATAGTTGACCTGTTCTGTATACTCCACATGAAGATCTGGTATGGGCCACTGTTGGAGACAGGATACTGGGCAAAATGGACTGTGGTCTGACCTAGTATGGCAAATCACATTCTTAAAGGCTGATCTGCAAGGTCAGAAAGGTTGGTTTTTGAAACAATAGAGCTACTTAAGTAGCTTGGGGGTCTGTCACTGAAAACAGAATGCACTGGGGAGTGGCATATAGCAACCAAATCAGGGTAGTTCAGATTTACTGTCAGCCACTTTTTATACGTGAGAATAACAGGTAAATGCAAACTCAGGCTGCATTTTAAACAGACTAAAAAACATTAGTGTTCAGACACAGCCTTCCTGCTCTACTCACTGATTGGGTAAGGGTAATCCAATAAGGCAAGAATATTTGTAGCTAGAATATTTGCAACAAAATACCTTCTCCCCACTGAAACTGGTTGTTCTAGTGAAACCCATTGTTTAGGATACCACCACGTCTTTTAATTTAAACCAGATTACCAACAGGACTTTATACCCATCAGATGCAAAGAATGGGCCCAGTTCAGATGTAAGTTACATCAGTATGAATTCAGAGTAACTCCATTGCAGGATATGGAGTTACTCTACACTGTAAGCGAGAGCCGTGTCTGGCCAATACTTTATCATCAAAGGTAGTGCTTGGAACATGAAAGTGTAATTTAAATAAACATTTGGTGTAAAATTGGAATGAGACGGTAAAGGAAAAAGGGGCAAAATCCTACAGTCTTTATTCAATAGTGAGTCAACTCCTGCTGGCGGGGCCGGCTCTAGGATTTTTGCCGCCCAAAGCAAAAACAATTTTGGCCGTCCCCTCCCCTTCTTTAATTACCCCGCCTCAACTCCGCCCCTTCCCCAAATCCCCAGCCCTGCCTCCTCCCCCCAGGCTCTCAAGCCTAGGAAGGAGGGAGGGAGGCAGGGAGGGGGAGAGAAGCGGCGCCCACGCCGCGGCCACGCGGAGTTTCCCCCTCCCTCCCAGGCTCTCAAGCCTGGGACGGAGGGGGAGCAGCGGCGCATGAAACGGCCACTCGGGATCTCCCCCTCCCTCACAGGTTTAGAGCCTGGGAGGGAGGGGGAGACCCCCGCGGCGCGCGAAACAGATGATTCGCGCGCCGCTGCTCCCCCTCCCTCCCAGGCTTGAGAGCCTGGGAGGGATGGGGAGACTCCGAATGGCCGCGGCGCGGGTGCCGCTTCTCCCCCTCCCTCCCAGGCTCTCAAGTCTGGGAGGGAGGGGGAGCAGCGGCGTGTGAAACGGCTGTTTCGCGCCCCGTGGCTGCTCGGGATCTCCCCCTCCCTCCCAGGTTTGAGAGCCTGGGAGGGAGGGCGAGTAGCGGCGCGCGAATCAGCTGTTTCGCGCGCCGTGGCAGCAGCAGCGGAGGTGAGCTAGGGCGGCCAGGGCACATTTTTAGGGGCGGCATTCTGGCGCCGGCCATGCCGCTCCTAAAAATGTGCCACCCAAGCACCAGCTTGTTTTGCTGGTGCCTAGAGCCGGCCCTGCTTGCTGGATTAGTGGGAGCTTTGATTGAATAGGCACTGAGTTTAGGACTGAGACTATAATACTTTGTGCTTATTTTAATGGACTTTACATTCATTATTGATTAACACTAACACCCTAGTTTAATAGGGATTATCCATATTTTCACAGATGGGCAAACTGAGGCATAGAGTGATCAAGTTAATTTACCTACTGTCATACAGTGAGGTAACTGCAGACCTATCATCAGAGCCAAGCAGTCCTGACCACTTAATACCTTATTCCAGGTGTTCTCTAACTCTAAAACCTAGATAAGGCCAGTTGCTGAACATTAAACCTTTTTTAAAGAAATGTGAGCAGAGGGAAGTAAGCGTGTAGACTCAACCATGTTCTTCAAAGGATTGCCATGGAAATGGCTCTGAAAGGGATTTTTATTCAATAGATACAACATGTTTGTGTCCATCTTCTTACTCTGGCATACTAATCCCTTCTGTCATTCCTCCGGCTTAGTGATATGGCCAGACAGGAAAACGGTCAGAAAACAAGTTATCAGTTCACCACCGCCAAGCAATTGACTTTACAACCCCTACATGTCCTTATTAATCTTTGTAAAAATGCATAATAATCACATCTTTTGATCCATGGCATGACTTTATATCATAAAGTCCACATCTAAGACGTGATCTGATACCAGGCGGAGCAAGCAAAGTACCAGTCAAACAAGCACTCCCCAACACTGCCTTGTACACACACACACACACCCAGCAGCACAAGGAATGGTGAGCAAATAAGCCAAATCACTGGGATGTCTCTCTCCCATTACCTCTCCTGACTGCTCAGAGCAGGGGTAGGCAACCTATGGCATGCGTGCCAAAGGCAGCATGCGAGCTGATTTTCAGTGGCACTCACACTGCGTAGGTCCTGGCTACCAGTCCAGGGGACTCTGCATTTTAATTTAAATTTTAAATGAAGCTTCTTAAACATTTTAAAAACCTTATTTATTTTACATACAACAATAGTTTAGTTATGTATTATAGACTTATAGAAAGAGACCTTCTAAAAACATTAAAATGTATTACTGCCACACGAAACCTTAAATTAGAGTGAATAAACGAAGACTGGGCACACCACTTCTGAAAGGTTGCCGACCCCTGGCTCAGAGGGATGGAGAGAGAAGCAGCGCTCCACATAGTCTCCCTGCAGCCAGGAGCAGAATAAACTGGAGACATTGTTGCGTCAAATGGAGTCACAAGAACCCGCCCAACAATTGTAGAATGACCTCACTCCATCACATTTCATCTCCCCATCCCCAGGTGCTTCTAAGTTGCATGTCAGTTGGTATCCAAACACTGATCAATGTTGTACACAGTGTTGTCACGATAATGCAGTGTCCAGTCTGATCCAGACATTGCAATGGAATATTAGGGTGTCACTGTTTGTGGCTCACTAGGACTGGTTAGTCAGCTAAGGGCCTAGTCACATTGGTATTCAAGTGAAACTTCCATTGGGATCAGTGGCAGTTTTGCTTGCATTAAAGGGTGTGTGTCCCCCCCATCAGCCCAAAATGGTTCTCTTGCTGTACAAGGCCACAGTTCTCTGCTGTAGCTGGATAAAAGCTAAGGAAAATAAACATGCAGTCCTCTCCTCTTATGCATTTAAATGAAGTTTACAATTGGCTACAATAAAAACAGTCTTGCTGTTCTCTTTCGAGAAGACACCACCAGGTAGGAAGAGAATTAAACTATGGTGCCCTAGATTCAGCCCTGAGAGACATAGGTCCAAGGCTCACAGTGGCAGAAAGTCTGCCCGGAAAGAGACTGCAAGGTATAGATGCACCCATATTTTATATTTTGACATACACACTGTAATTGTAAGTTTACATAACAGTCTAGAACAGTGATTCTACAGAAACAACCTTGCTTGTGGGACAGAAATAGCCTTGCTTGGGGGACAGAAGAGGTTAGTACAGAAGACTTTCATTTGTGGGGAATCCACAGTTGATCTGAGGTAGGCAGCTGGAGTTCGGCCAGTGTCCTTTTGTCCACAACCCAATATGGCAAAGTTAATAGACTGAACAGAAAAAGACCATTCAAGCACATCTCTTACCACATGGAGAGAGAAAGACCCTATTGACATTCCAGTTGGAATTCTGCCACTTCAAGACAGACAGTAGTGAACCGGTTAATAAAAATGTTTGTCTGCTGTTAAATCACCACCACGACCACCATAAAAAACTAGCACAGATAAGTGCAGCCAAAGAAAAAAAGTTTCATGGGGGATTTGCTGAGCTACGTTATATGCTGTATATGAAATATATAACGATGACACAGGACATTATTAGCATGAGTTTGGGGGTACATGTTTTAGCCATGAATGACAAACCCCTATTTAAAAGGAAGTCATGCCTAATAAGTGCTGATAAAAAGCTTTGTAGTATATCCACCATCCAGTATTCTATATGCCACATTTACTGTAGAGAAACTATTTCAGATGTGTTATTACAGCGTTTAACATTTTGTACTGATACTATTTAGTTTCTCTCTTCCTATAAAGCCAGGCGATGAACTATGGATTGATTATTCTAGAGCGCTCAGCACCCACAACTGGAGCCAGATTATTTAAAGGCTCCGCTGCTGTTTAGGAACCTAATCAAGTGAACAGATTTTAAATAGGAGCCAAGGTCTCTTGAAAAAAAATCTGGCTTCACAAATTCAACTGGGAATCCACAGGGGAGCAGGGACAGAATTAAACAATTATTTGTGTTTTCCACAGTGTTGTGGTTTTAAGGTCTGATAATTAGGAGTTAGAAGCATACTGCTTATGGCCCCTAGGGCATATCCCCAGCTCCACCAGGGAATAAAGCACCAGTTTATTAGTTGATTGTTTGAGAGATATTAGACCTTAAATTTGCTACATGTTTAGCTCATTCAGGACTGAGTATTGCCAGTCCTGGGCCTTGGGCCAGTATGGTTTTGAAGGAAGTTTCTTGTTTGAGGGAAAACAATATTTCTGCAGTTTAAAAAGTCATTTGAGACTCCTAGGAGATTTGCAGTGTCAGAAGAAGCCCCAGTGAAGATGTATTAGTAGGAAGATTACATGGTGGGGAGGGTCAAAGGTGTATGGTAAATGCTATTTATCACATGAACTAATATCACAGCCACACATGGCATAGAGACTGATTACACTCCATTTATTGTGCAACTATTTTTAGCTCAAAACAAAAAAGTGAGATCATGACTAGAACCTAGAAACGTTATATGGCTTATGAAAGCCAATTAAAGACAACTGTTAAGAGCAAGATAAGAACACTTAAGACCACCTTCTATCAGTACTGCTTTGCCTGTTGTAGCAGTAATCAATCACATTTCTCATTCCCATGTCTTCTAACCAGAGCTGGTTGAATATTGAAAAACAGTGTTCATGAACATCAGTTTGAAATCCAAATATCAGTTCAGTCATGTTCAAACCCCTTATTTATCATAATTCATGTGTAAATACTCATGCCAAATTCTTCACACAAATGTGGTACAAATACCATAACTGTGTGTGAATAAGAGTATTTGCGTGCAGAACGTTATTCGCTCATCTGTTTTAAAAGAGTTTCAGTTTTCCAAACAGGGAGCAGAAACAATGCTAGGTGACTTCAGTGACCAATGACCTCATTAACAATGAAGAGTTCAAACATAACAAAAATGGGAAATTGTTTTCCTAAGCAACTCAGTGCATCGCTAGGGAACACAATACATTCAAATAAAACAACGGAGCTGTTTGAAATATTTACAAACCGAAAAAGGCTATATTCATGAGAAATCCTATTCGTAAGGAATATTGGGTTACATACTCAGCTGGTGTAAACTATCATACCTCAATTGAAGTCAAGGGAGCTAGGACGTCAGTTTACACAAATTCAGGGTCTGGCCCAATATGACCAACTATTCTCCACTATGGGGCTGGTCTACACTTAGTCCGGACTTCGGACTAAGGTACGCAAATTCAGCTACGTTAATAACGTAGCTGAATTCGAAGTACCTTACTCCGGACTTACCGCGGTCCAGACGCGGCCGGAAGTCTCCCCCCGTCGACGCCGCGTACTCCTCTCGGCGAGCTGGAGTACCGGCGTCGATTGTGAGCACTTCCGGGATCGATCCCAGAACATCGATGGCGTGCCTCCGGACCAGCCGGTAAGTGAAGACTAGGCCATGGACTGATGAGCCTATTAAGAGTCATCGGTGAATGATTTAGACAATGTAGCATGGTTCAGTTTTGTAAGTGACAAAAAATTTACACATCCATTATAAAATAGCTTATTTATCCAGAGATCCATTTCTGTTTTTAGTAGATTGAGATATTGTTGATCTTTCAATGAATGTAGTGCAGGGAATCAGCAATTTCCTAATGTAATCCAGTTGAACCTAGAACTGACATTTCTAATTTAAATGTCCATTTATTATAAATGTTGGTATGCAAATTACATCAGATGTGGGGGACTTGGGGAAAGTTTTGGTTTTGCTACACGATGTGTTTGAAGTAGCAATATTTCTAGATATTTACTGTGCAGAACCTGCTGAATATTGGAAGTTTGGTACAAGAACACAATTCTAAACAGCTGTTCAGATCAACTACAGTTGTACCTCTTTATTTCCCCCTTTTGCAGCCATTCCGTCACAGGGTGTATACCAGGGATCGGCAACCTTTCAGAAGTGGTGTGCTGAGTCTTCATTTATTCACTCTAATTTAAGGTTTTGCGTGCCAGTAATACATTTGAATGTTTTTAGAAGGTCTCTTTCTATAAGTCTATAATATACAACTAAACTATTGTTGTATGTAAAGTAAATAAGGTTTTTAAAATGTTTAAGAAGCTTCATTTAAAATTAAATTAAAATGCAGAGCCCCCCTGGATCGGTGGCCAGGACCCAGGCAGTGTGAGTGCCATTGAAAATCAGCTCACGTGCCATAGGTTGCCTACCCCTGGTGTATGCCATACCTCCTGAGGCCCCCTGCTGGAGGCCTCGTGGCCCTGCCACACCCTGCCCCCACAAAGGTCAGTGGAGAGGATCCTCCAAGCTGCCCAGAGTGGCTGTGTGGGACACAGCCAATCAGGGCCCAGCAGCTGAGCATAAGAAGAGCTGCAGGGCCAGAGGGAGTTTAGCTCCTTTCTGCAGCTGTAGAATTATGGCTGCTTGATGGAGCTTTAGAACTGTGGGCAGGCTATACTGCCAGAACCCAGGGAAAGCAAGAAGGAGCGCTGAGCTGGTTGCTGAGACTGCATTAGACCAAGGCCCTGAGGTAAGGGTGAAGATTGTGTGAGGCTGTGGGGAAGTGGCCCAGGGAAAAGAGAAGCCATGTGACATAGTTAAAGGTGCACAGCAGACAGCTGCTATCTACAGGGTCCCTGGGCTGGGACATAGTCTTCAAGGAGGGAGCCCTGGGGCACTGTCCTATCCCAGAGCAGGGACAAATAGAGTACAGGCGCACACACACTCAGTCAAGGGGTCACTCACAAGAGGTGAGTGCACCCTGTTTCACACCCAAATAGGCTTTTGTTCTCATGAACCTTTAGGGATGACTGTTTTTCAGATGTATCTATTCACATGCAAATAAGAGTATTCATGCATAAACTTTTCAGCTGTCTGTGGGGCAGTATAAACAAGCCCTAAAAGTCTGGGGTATGAATAGCTGGTGTGCACCAAAGTGTTGCACTGTAACTCCCCTATGTGGACACTGCAAGCACAGAACTAAAAGATTCCTAGTTTGCATTAGTGCAAGTCCTGTTTGACAAGGATTACATTAAACAAACTAGGAACCTTTTAATTTGCACTCACAGCATCTGCATGAGGGAGTTACAGCACAGCATTTTGGTGCATACTGCCATGCACATCCCTGTAGTCTGAACTGTAGGGCAGTGTAGACAGCCTTATTATTTGTTCTCCTGATGCTTCACCCATTCAGGAAGCAGAAACAATATCATGTCACTTAAGTGATGACACACACCTGGAAAAATAAATAGCAAACAAAACTAGCAATTTGGATGAAGAACTTTCAGTTCGTAGGTTATCAACAAACTGACAAATACATAAAGAATAATTTGGATTTAACAGGGAAAGAGGTCATTTTCTGTTTGGCACTGGCATGACCACTGCTGGAATTCTATATCCAGTTCTGGTGTACTACAGTTCATGAAGGAGGTTGATAAAACCGAGGAGGGTTCAGAGAAGAGCCACAAAAATGACTGAAGGGTTAGAAGACATGCCTTGATAGACTCAAGGAGCTCAATCTAGTTAGCTAAACAAACAGAATGTTAAGGGGTGACTTGATTAGTGTTCACGTGCGGTGACAAAACATTGAGCCTTTATTGGTGGGTCCCACGTTTCAAGGCGGATTCAGTGGCCTCATAAGCTCGCTAAGGCCCTCAAGAAAGGGAGGTAATCAGTACAGTTGCAAAGGTCACAGCTTCTTGAGCTATTTTCATCACAGGCCAGTATGGGAGGTAGGAAGGTAGAATACCCAGTTGCTGTTGCTCCTTAGAGCTCAGTAGGCACAGTTTCATCTCCTGCCTGGATTAGTCTGCTTCTCCTCTCAAGGGGATCTCTGTAGAGCATGGAGGGGAACCTGGGCCTGCCCTCTACTCTGGCTTCCAGCCCAGGGACCCTAATGGTAGCAGCTGTTGGTGGCTTTCCCTTCCCCACTGACATGGCTTGGATTCTCTGAGCCACTTCACCATTACCTCAGAATTCAGCAATGCTTCCACTCCTCCAGCTCTTTTCACCCAGGCTTCTCTCAAGAGAAGCAGAGAAAGGAGAGCTTTTAAGCAGTATGAGAGAGACCTTAATTGGTTCCAGCTGTCTCCATTAGCCTAACAGCCTTAACTGACCCTTTGCTGGTTAATTGAGGTCAGGTGCTGGCATTAGCCTAATGACCTTAACTGGTTAAATTGATGTCAGGTGTCTTGATTGGCCTGGAGTAGCCTTTGTTTAGCTATCCAAGGAACAGGGACCTGCTCATTCTGAGGCTGATCTACCTACCACTCTTTTGAGGCTGTCCTGCTAGCTGGTTGCCCCCCTGGCAGCTCCTGGTGTGACCCTCAGAGGGGAGTGTGAGGCCCCACTTTTCCCATCATTTTGGGGGTCTTCCCTGGCTGGGTTGCTGCTGCTGAAGAACCTGTACTGCTGCTGGAGCTGAGGAGGGAGTAGAGAAGGTCTTGTTCTGTGGAGAGGGTTTGTAACATCCTTGCTTCTGTGGTGGTAGGTGCTGTTGTTGTGGGGAGCTGGGGGAGTGGCCTGGAGCAGGGCTGGCTCCAGGCACCAATGAACCAAGGAGGTGCTTGGGGCAGCCAATGAAAAGGGGCAGCACATCTGGGTCTTTGGTGGCAATTTGGCAGCGGGTCTTTCAGTCCCTACGAGAAAAGCGGCATGGTAGATCTGCTGCCAAAGTGCCGCCGATCATGGCCCCCTTTTTTTTTTTTTTTTTCTTTGCTGCTTGGAGTGGCAAAAAAGCCGGAGCCTGCATGGAGCCCCCTCCCTGGTATGTCCGCTCCCTTACTACCGCCATCACCACCCCGTCCACCTTCCCTATTACCATCTGACTCTGGTCTCTGCTCCCCGGCCCAGCAGTTTGCTCTGCCTTTCTATCTATCTTGGCGGTGGGGGGTGTTCATGTCCCCCTTGAGCCTTTGGAGGACCTGGGCGTACAGGTGGTGTTTTCCTCTGTGCCTCCCTTTGTCCCCAATGCTGCCCCTTTTGTTCCTCTCCAACCTGGGGAAGCCCCTGTGTGTCCTCAGCCCCTTCCATTGGGCTGTAAGGACCCCGCCCGCCGCCATGTTTTGTCGATCTGCCGCCAGTGCGTGACTGGGAGGCTTTGGAGGGATCCTTTCTGGTGCCCCATCAAGGGGCCCAGTACTGGGTTTACTACTTTTCAGGGGAGACCCGGTGCTTTCTCTGCCAGGTGGCGGGGCATGTCCGGAGGGACTGCCTCATGGCCCAGCTTGGAGGGGCATCTGGGACCCCCCCATACCTGGAAGGGCGTCAGCTGTACCATTGCTGGCGGTCCTGATCGCCCGGTCCCTGGGGTTGCCCCTCATCGATCTCTGACCATTGTGAACTCTGCTCAGGTCTCAGGGGAACAGGGCTGGCTCTAAGTCGATTCGGCCGATTTCCCTGGAATGGGGCCCCATGCCTAAGAGGGCCCCACAACATCCGGGGCTGCCGGCGGAGCGAGAGGAAGGGGGGAGGGGGCGGAAAAAGTTGTGTCCTGCTTCCTTCCCCTCCCCCCCCCCCCCCAGCACTTGCGCTGCCATACAGCTGATCAGTGCAAGCCTGGGAGGGAGGGGTGAGGAGGAGGAATGCAGCGTGCTTGGGGTAGACACTGGGCCAGGGCGGGGATTTGGGGAGGGATCCAATGGGGCAGTGAGGGGGCTGGGGATTTGGGGAGGGATCCAATGGGGCAGTGAGGGGGCTGGGGATTTGGGGAGGGATCCAATGGGGCAGGGAGGGGGTGGGGATTTAGGGAGGGGCCAGGGCGGAGGTGGGGAGGGGGTGCGAGACAATTTGCGTCCCAGTGTGGGGCCCCGCACCTACTAAAGCTGGCCCTGTGGGCCCGATGTGCCCAGATGAGCGTGTGGGCCCTGACGCTGTGGAGGGTAGTAGAGCGGGGCCTGCGGAGGAGAGGGTGGCAGGGCTAGTAGCTGGACTCAAGTGGGGCTTGCCTCAGGGGAGTCTGTCCCTTTCCTTGCTGTCTGCCCTCCTCTTTCCCTTACCCTCCTGTCATCGCTCTTGCTCCCTGGCTCTGACCCAGCTAGCCAGCCCCCCTGGGAGCTCCTGCAAGGGAGGTGCCAAAAGGGGTGAGCGTGGGCCCAGCACGCCCCCCCATTGGTGAGGGGGAAGGGACCCCCTGTAAAACTATGAAGGGGGTTGCTGGTGCTGAGTCTTCTGCTGTCTCCTCCGCTGATGTTCACCGATTGGAGTCGGATGAGGTCGCTGCAGCTGCAGAGACATGTAGTACCACCTCTCTTATGGAGTCCCTCCCTGAGGGGGTTACGGAAGGTGCCCCCCCGCCACTTTGCCATCTGTGCCCACTGTAAGCGCCGAAGTGGCTACTGCCCCAGCTGCTGTCAAGGGGGACCTCGTAGAGGCGGGTGGGGACTTTGCCTCTATTTTTGCTGAGATCGAGGCCCTGGGCTTGACCCCAAAAACCGAGCATGGTGGATGCCCCCCTGTTACAGGGCCTTGGTAAGGGCCTCAGGCGGTTGCCCCCATTTTGGACTCTGCAATGCCCCAGGACCTGACCATCTGCCCAGCCGCAAATGGTAATCTGGCTGATGCCAACGTGCCCAGTGAGGCAACGGCTAACGCTGAGCGGCTGGGCTCTGAGCCCATGGCTGCCCTTTCCTTTGAGGCAGGGCCGCAGCCCTCACCCCCCGCAGTGCTGTAATTGTGGTTGCCTCGTTTAGTGGGGCACCTGATCTTAGCACTGTGGGGGTGCCCCAATCCCTTGCTGCCCCTTTGACCACTGTGCCGGGTCGAGAGGCACTGTGTCCTGGTGGTTCTGCCACTCGGGCAGGGCCGGCTTTACGCTGATTTCCCCCGATTCCCCTGAATCGGGCCCCAGCCTGAGATAGCCCCGCGCCCAGTGGTGAGCTGGAGCCGGTTCCCAAGCTCTGGCAGCTGTCTGCCCCGCCCCTGGCCCCAGCTCACCTCCCCCTTCTCCCCTGAATGCTCCACCCCTTCTCCTCCCCCTCCCTTGCTTCCCGCAAATCAGATGCTCATGCGGGAAGCCTGGAAACAAGCAACAGCAGGTAAGCTGGAGGGGGGAGCGGCACAAGGAGGGCTCCAGGGACACATGGCGTAGCCTAGCCCGGCTCTAGCCGAGAGGCTCCGGCCCGGCCCCAGCTCTAGCCGAGTGGCTCCCTCTGACCCGACCCTGACCCCAGCCGAGTGGCTCCGGCCCTGCAGTGCGGCTCCAGCCCAGTCCTAGCCCCGACTCTGGCTGGGTGGCGCGGCTCGGGTGGGGGAAGCAGCATGGTAAGAGACCGGGGCGGGGGGGGGGGGAAGGGTTGGATGGGGCAGGGAGTCCCGGGGACAAAGAGCAGGGG
>NC_048305.1:55446309-55537393 GCF_013100865.1 Trachemys scripta elegans
GGGGGGGGAGGTGTACTCACTGGGTGGTTCCCTACCGGGTCTTCGGCAGCAGGTCCTTCAGTGCTGCGGAAGACCCAGAATGCCACTGGGTGAGTCATCCCTGCTGGGGCCCTGTCGAATCAGGCCCCACACTTCCTAAAGCTGGCCCTGCACTCGGGCACCTGGTTTTGTCCCTGTTCCCTGCCCTGACCCTGTTCCCATTCTGGATTTGTATCCTGTCCCTGACCCTGTTCCAGCCCCTGTTCCTGTCCTTAACCTTTATTCCTTCCCTCCTCCTGTTGCTGCCGCCCCCGGGGTTGCCTCATTTTCTTTTTACAAGGGCCTCCGGGAGGTGGGTTTTGTTTTTCCCTCTCCTGGCCAACCCAGGGCTGCAGTTCTCCCTCCATCATTGTCCCAAGAGCCGAGTGCTGAGCTGGGTGGCAAGGCGCCGGAGGAATGGGTGCCATGGCGGGGCTCTGATCCCTGCATGCCCATTTCAATGGGCCACAGGGCTGGCAGGGGGGTCCAATCGGGGGATGCCCCAGGGTCCATGACCCCAGTCCCTGCTGCGCAGAGGAACGAGATGCGCTGTTTCCTGGAGGACACTTGTGGCTCCACAAACAGAATGCATCTCGTTCTTCAGTGCTGGGGCGATTTCCATCTTGTTCTCCAGACCGTGAGGGCCATTAGGGGGGAGGGCAAAGGGACCGTGAAGCGGTACGCTGTGGCTTACCAGCGGACCTGCGGCTTCTGTGACACCCTGATGGCTTTTGGGGTCAGTCACGGTTTGCTGTGGGGTCCAATGGAAACCATCCATGCCCCTGTCTGTGAGGATCACCCCCAGCCCTCCCTAAGTTGCTATCCATCTTTGCCACTTTAAACTCCCTGGGCTGTAGGTTGGGTCTCCACAGGTGCCGGGTGCTCTCCTTCCTGCAAGGGGGGGGGGAGAAAGGGATACTCGGTTATCTTCCTGGAGGAGACCCACATGGACCCAGCCGCCGAAGCGGGCTGGAGTGTGGGGGACAGGGTCTACTTCAGCCACCTTCCGGCCCATCAGGTTGGGGTGGCGACCCTGTTCTCCCCGCACCTACAGCCTGAGGTGCTGGGGATTACCAAGGTCGTGACGGGTCACCTGCTGCACCTCCGGGTTCGGGTGGAGGGGCTGATGTTGTTGCATCTCGTCAATGTCTACGCCCCGGCATCCGGCCTGGAACAAGCTTGTTTCTTTTGGCAGGCATCTGCCTTACTCGGTTCTTTGGATCGTCGAGAGTACCTAGTCCTGGGCGGAGACTTCAACTGGACCCTCAAGGAGTGAGACTGCATAAGGATCAAGCCGAGCCTGGCCGCCACAGGTGTCCTCAGGGAGAGCATAGCCCATCCCTCCCTGGTGGACATCTGGTGTGACCACCACCTGGACAAAAGTGAATGTAGAGTCATCATCCGGGTGGAGGAACAACGGTCGAGCCACTCCTGGTTGGATCGCATTTACTTTTCTCTGTCATCTTTCGCAGGCCCACTCCTCCAGCATTCGGACGGCCCTATTCTTGAACCACCATTTGGTCGCCATGACGGCTTCTTTCTTCGGAGAGGCTGGGGCCAGCCTATTGGCATTTCAATAACAGCTTGCTGGAGGATGTGGGATTTGTGGCATCCTTCTGGGAGTTCTAGCTGACCTGGTGGGAACAGGGGTGTGCCTTTTCCTCAGTGCAGCGGTGGTGGGATGTGGGGAAGGTGTGCACCTGGCTCTTCTGCCATAGCCAAACCCAGAGCACCAGCTAGCAGAGGGATGTGGTGATAGAGCGGCTGGAGTAGGAGGTTGTGGAGCTGGAGAGGCTTCTGGCCACCAGCCCTGAGGATCCACCCCTCTGTGGAGCATACTGGGAGAAGCGGGAGGAGCTCCAAGCCCTCAACAATCTTCGGGCCCGGGGTGCCTTTGTTCAATCCCACATCCGTCTCCCGCGGGAGACGGATTGCGGCTCCCACTTCTTCTATGCCCTGGAGAAGAGGGGGGCAAAAAAGCAGGTCCTCTTGGTGGAGGACAGCGCCCCCCTCATGGATCCGACGGAGATGCGTGAGAGGGCCAGGGCCTTTTACGCTGGCCTTTTCTCCCCGGATCCAACTGATGCCTGTGGAGTGCTTTGGGATGGACTCCCAACGGCCAGCACGGGTGACTGGGACCGGCTGGAGCTGCCTCTCACTCTGGCAGAGTTCTTGGAAGCCCTCCGCCTCATGCCAACCAATAAATCTCCAGGCATGGACAGACTGACCATGGAGTTCTGGGATGTCCTCAGCCCGGACCTTGCCACCGGCTGGGCTGACTCTTTGGAGAGTGGGGTCCTCCCTCTGTTCTGCAGGCGGGCGGTGCTCGCCTTGCTGCCGAAGAAGGGGGACCTCTGCGATCTCTGGAATTGGCGTCCCGTCTCGCTCCTCAGCACAGACTATAAGGTCGTAGCGAAGGCCATCTCACTGTGGCTGTGGTCCGTGCTGGTGGATGTGGTCCATCCTGACCAGACCTACATCGTCCATGGCCGTACCATCTTTGATAATCTTTATCTGGTCCAGGATCTTTTAGAGTTTGGATGTAGGGATGGTCTGTTGTTCGCCCTCCTGTCCTTGGATCAGGAGAAGACGTTCGACCAGATGGACCACGGGTATCTCCTGGGCACTTTGTGGGCATTCAGCTTTGGGCCCTGGTTTGTGGGGTTTTTCCAGGTGCTGTACACCTCTGCAGAGTGTTTAGTCAAGCTCATCCGGACCCTGACTGCACCTGTTCGCTTTGGGCAAGGAGTGCGTCAAGGCTGCCCACTGCTCGCTGTCAGGTCAGCTGTACGCTCTGGCTCCTTCATCTCTTTTCCAAGAGGTTGATGGGGTTGGTGCTACGTGAGCCAGAGATGCAGCTGGTCATGGCAGCGTACACTGATGACATGCTCCTCATGGTCCAGGACCCAGATGACCTGGTGCAGGTGGAGGCTTGTCAAGTGTTTATTCAGTGGCCTAAAAGGGTCAACTGGGTCAAGAGCTCTGGCCTGATGGTCAGGGCCAGGTGGCAGGCAAGCTCCCTCTCACCTGTGCTTCAGGCCATCCAGTGAGCACAGGTCCACTGCTCTATCTTGGCGTTTACCTTTCTGCCACACATCCGTCTCCACCAGAGAACTGGCATGGTTTAGCGGGCAGGGTGACTGGGTGGTTGCGGGGCTGGATGGGACTGCTCCGGTGCCTCTCCCTCTGGGGGAGAGCACTGGTGCTTAACCAACTGGTCTTGTCCATGCTCTGGCACAGACTCAACACCTGTGCCTGCCCCCAGTGTTCCTGACCAATCTCCAGAGGCTGGTTCTGGAGTTTTATTTGGCCGGAACTGCATTGTGTCTCTGCAGGGGTTCTCCATTTCGCCCTGGAGGAGGGAGTACAGGGCTTGATGTGTATGCACATGCAGGTCCATGTCTTCCGCCTCCAGGCCCTGCAGAGACTCCTTTACAGTGCAGGTGGCTTGGTGTGGAGCATATTGGAACATGCCTGCATGGGCTCTGATATGACCGCTCTTTTTCCTCCATCAGAGAGGTCTTCTATGAGACCTCTCCAAGCTGCCGGTCTTCTACCAGGACCTCCTCTGGATCTGGAGGCTGGTTTCAGCAACCAGGTCCTTTGTGGCCACCCAGCGGGTAGATCTCATCGCGGAGCCCCTGCTACACAATCCCTATCTTTGTGTGCAGGTGGCAGAGTCCCCCCTTGGAGTGCCAGAGGTTGGTCCTGGAGGGAGTCCCCAAGATCGGAGACCTCCTGGCCTACGACCTGGGGGTTGGGTGGATCCCCAGGTGCTCGGTCAGCGCATGGGACTCTCCACCCTTACAACCCTTCCCCCCCACCTCCAGGAGGTGGAGGTAGCCCTGCCTCCCATGGCTTGGTCTTTTCTTGAGCGGGTCCTGCGAGAGGGTGTGCCCCGCCTGCCCCTCACTCCAGGCCCTCCAGATCTTTCCAGCGGCCCCCTGCCTGTGAGCCTTCCCAGCCTCCCCTTCCTCGTACCTTGAGCCGGCTGCATGCTATGCAGCCGGTATGTTTCCACACCATGCCAAGGGACCATCTATATGCGCTTGTGCTGCATACACTCCATTACTCCACCCTTGTGTCCCGCCCTGATACTAAGTGGCAGAACCTCTTATCAGCAGTGGAGGGTGGGGAACCCCGGTGGGCCAGTTTATATTCCACTTAGTCCCACAGCCTGCTGGGGATATCAGCTGGTGGCTCCTCCATGGAGCTGTGAGCACAGGCATGTACTTGGTGAGGTTCACCTCTGTCCCTGAAGCCTGTCCCTTTTGTGGAGTGAGGGAGACCCTGGTGCACACGTATCTTCAGTGCGCCAGGCTGCAGGCCCTCTTCTGGCTCCTCCAGAACCTCTTATTGAGGTTCTCGCTGCACTTTTCCCTGCACTTGTTTATTTACACACACCCAATTTGAGGCCCCACAAAGTCATGGGCCCACCTCATCAACCTCCTCCTAGGCATGGCCATTCATAATACCAGGGAGAAGAGGTTGGCAGAGGGGGGGGGGGGGCTGTGACTGTGGGGCTGTCTTGTTCTTTTATCCATTCACATATGTGGGCAGAGTTCCTCTGGGCAGCCTCCACCCAGCTCTCCCGATGTCTTCGAAGAGCAGTGAGCGCTGTCCAGGGTTCTCTGCTCTGTGTCCCCCTCTGGTTCCGTAGTTTTGGCCCTTTGACCCCCCCCCCACGCCTGTTCCCACTTTTCCATTTGTTGTCCCCCGAACTCAGATGGGTTCTGGGTTTAGTAGCCCCTTCCTAGGCCAGGGGAGGGGTATTTAGCAGTGGGCGAGCTAGCATTCACCCACGTCCCGGTGCTCAAAAGGACTACTCTCTTATATCCTTCTGGTCTGAGTCAGTGTCCGTGCCTCGTGCCCTAACTATAAAGGGAAGGGTAACAACCCTCCTGTGTACAATACTATAAAATCACTCCTGACCAGAGGCACCAAAATCCTTTTACCTGTAAAGGGTTAAGAAGCTCAGGTAACCTGGCTGACGTGACCCAAAGGACCAATAAGGGGACAAGATACTTTCAAATCTTGGTGTGTGTGTGGGGGGGGGGGGCAGGCTTTTGTTTTTGCTCTTTTTGTTTTGGTTCTTGTCCTCTCTTGGGACTAAGAGGGACTGGATATCAATCCATGCTCTCCAAATCTTTCTGAACAAGTCTCTCATATTTCAAACTTGTAAGTAATAGCCATGCAAGGCACATTAGTCTCTTTGTTTTTCTCAACTTGTGACTGTTCCTTTGCTAGAAGGAGGTATCCCTGTTTTGCTGTAACTTTGAAACTAAGGCTAGAGGGAGTTCCTCTGGGCTCTTTGAATCTGATTACCCTGTAAAGTTAACTTCCATCCTGATTTTTAGAGATAATTTTTACCTTTTCTTTTTAATAAAACCCTTTTTTTGAGAACCTGACTGATTTTTCCATTGTCCAAAGACCCAGGTTTTGTAACAAATTGGTTAGGATATTATTCTCAAGCTTCCCCAAGAAAAGGTGTGGAAGGGCTTGGGGGGATATTTTGGGGGAAGAGGAACTCCAAGTGGTCCTTTCCCTGTTTCTTGTTAAATCACTTGGTGGCGACAGCATACCATATTAACCTAAGCTGCTAGAAATAAACTTAGGGGGCTTTCATGTGGGTCCCCACATCTGTACCCTAGAGTCCAGCGTGGGGAAGGAACCCTGACAGCCTATAGGGGGAACAAATATTTAATAATGGACTCTTCAGTCTTCCAGAGAAAGGTGTAGCATAATCCAATGGTTGGAAGTTGGAGCTAGGCAAATTCAGAGTATAAATAAGATGTGAATTTTAAAGGATGAGAGTAATTAACCATTGAAACAATTTACCAAGGGTCATGGTGGACTCTCCATCATTGGCAATTTAAAAAAGTCAATACTGAATGTTTTTCTAAAAGACATTCTCTGGGATTTATTTTGGGAAACTTCTATGGCCAGTTTATACAGGAAGTCAGAGTAGATGATCCCAGTGGTCCCTTCATACCTAGGAACCTATGAAAATACATGTATTGCTTGCTTCTCCTTCTCCCTGTTATACTTTCCTGCAACATGACCCTGTGATCTAGTGGTTAGTACAAGAAAAGACAGTAAAGACTTCTCTTCAGACACAGGGCTATATTGTGAGTGGGCAAGTGTGAAAAGAGTACAAGCACTATTCCCTTCCTTTGCACAAGGAGCAGCTACAGTGGTAATTCTGGTGCTCTAGCACACAAGAAACAAGAGTATTAAGTGATTAAATCTGAGCTAAGTATCACAGACAAACCCCTGCTGCATTAGCCAGCAGTGCATGGCTGGCACAGTATGGAATTCACACAGCACAATAATGGTGATGCCTCTTGTGCACTGGGCCAGAATGTCCTTTTTTGCACAAAAAGATTCCTTTCAAGTTTTGCATGAAAATTGTTTTCATTAATTATTTTGGGTTTCCCCTTCCCTTTAGGGAAGAGAGGGGGAAAAAATCCCCCAAAGCTAAAATGACAAAATTTGTTCTAAATACAGACACTCTCAGACTTACACAAAATTTGTGTAAGTTGGAAACTTATCTCTGACCATTATGCAAACCCCCTCCCCCTAAAAACCCACTCCTATTTCTAGCTTACAGAACTTTTTCTGTAAACTCAGATTTGCGTACATCGTGTTTACATAACTGGGGGAGTGTCTGTATAGTTTTGTTGGGGGAAGGGGGCAATCAGAACAAAAAAAACACTAAGTTTCCATAATATCCGCACCATCACTTTGACCACTTCCAAAAAATTAATAAGAGTGCTATAAACCTTCCTGTTTCAGGGCTTAAACTAGCCTTGCACTAATGGCGCTAGGAGAAAACTTCATGTTATTCCACAATTGCCCACTGCATGACTTCTTGCACCTTCCTCTGAAGCATCTGGTACGATACATGGATGACGGGATGTTAGACTGAACCATCATTGATTGGTGTGATTCAGTATGGCAATTCTTAAGTTCCTGCAAGCCTGTTCTGCAGCCTTGATTAGAAAAGTCACTAATAATGCAACCTCTCTAATAGGGCCAGGGTAGACACAGTGCAAAGGCTGTGAGTAGGGCAAGTGGAACGTTTATGACATATTATATTAGATGAATGAAATCTAATCCAATCATACTAGAAAGCTAACAAGTGATGCTGGGCATATATGCATAGGAGAAAGATTAGAGACATGCCAAAAGTGAAAGAGACTTTGTGAGACCAAAGAATCTTCCTCCCCAGGCTGCAAAGTGGCACAGGGTTATTCTGTGGCTAATCCTATAGCTCTTAGGGTGCAGTAGTCCCCTCACTCAGCGTTACAAGGGCAAGTGTGGTTGCAGATTTCCCTAACCTTCAACCAGTCTGCCCCATCCTACCCTGCCATGTAGGGTGCACTAGGAGCTTCAAGGGATACAGACCCCTATCTACTCCCCACCCCATTGCAGCAAAGCCAGCGCAGTTCAGTTTTGGCTGGAAACCTCGTGGCCTGTAGAGGTGGAGAAACAGGATTATCCCATAGTAGAATGATCATTTAAAACTGCACAATATTACAACTAGAAAAATGTTAAACATGTGGCTTTTTTAGTGCACAGGGCTTGGGAGTCATGAGGCTCAAGTCCAATACAGACTTCATCTCGATTTCTCAGTTCTGCCAGCTGCAAGCTAGGATAACGGTACTTCACATCCAAAAGGCGTTCTGATGTCTCAACTGAACTGGGATTTTCAAAAACGCATGAGGGAGTTGGATGCCCAAGTCACCTAGCTCCCCTCGGCGCCATTGAAAATCCCAGCCTCAGTGCTGAGGTGGTTTGCAATTATCCAATTTAAGACTCTATACAAGTGCTACCCACTACTGTTACTACTTACCCATAGGTCCATTATTCAGAGCCTTTATGGCCAAAAGAGACCATCCGATCTCCCGTGTACCACAGGCCGTTACATTTTGCCCTGTTACCCCTGTATTGAGCCCAATAACTTGTTTGACTAAAGTGTATCTTCCAGAAAGAGCCACATTTGCCTCTTCAGAACCCTTCCCTTTGGCTATTTGTATAATGCCCTCTGGCTGTTCTATCTAGTCGGACTGAGAAATCCTCCTCCCCTCCCCAATCTGTGAGATGCAGGCGATTCTTTGACATCCCCCTTAAACGGGCCCCAGGGCAGAATAGTCAATGGGCCACCGCTGGTGCCCAGCGAGCTGCTGGCTGCATTGCTGGGCATGCTCCTCCGGCATGGCAAGGGCTTCAACATGCCCGCCCACCTTCGCTGCTGCCGGTACCACCCTGCATGCGCCTAAAAGCATAGGTGCCAACTTCCAGATTTCCGGGGAGGTGCTCGACACCCCCCGCTCCATCCTAGGCCCCTTCCCCCAATGCCCCACCCCTGCCCCATCTCTTCCCACCCCTATTCTGCCCCCTCCCCTGGGGGTGCCCATATACAACTGGTGCCCATAGGCGGCAAGTTCCATACCCACGTGGTGCTTGGGCACCAGCAATATTCAGAGCCAGGGGCCCAGCTCCACCAAAATTTGGGGCCGGGGCACCCCCCCACCACCACCGGGCCCCACCTGCTGCCTCCCCCGAGTGTCCCATGGCCCCAACTTGCTGCCCTCCCGGCCCCAGAGCAGAGCTTCTCTGTCTTTGTCTCCTCCATGCTGCTTCCCTGCAGCAACTGCTACTGCAGGGTCCTAGTGCCCCCCTGGTCCACTGCCAGGGCAGACTGACTCTGAGCCTGCCCTTCCCCCGCAAACCCTTCCCTTTTCTGGCAGGACCCTCCAGAAGCATAGCTCCTCCTCCTCTCCCCCCCCCGCCAGCAGTCCCCATGCTGGGCAAGGAGACAGCCCCATCCCTCACCCCCAGTGAGGCTACAGTCAGGGGCAACAGCAGGGGAGGAGACGCACACAGCACCCCCCCGGCACCACCATAGGGGAGGTGAGGGAGATTCCTGGACCTGAAAGGGGCCCTAGGAGCACATGCAGTGACAGTGGTGGGGGTGAGTGTGCTGCTGGGGGAGCAGGAAAGGGGGGCTTGTTCCCCAGAGCTTGCTGCTGCCGGCAGGAAAAGGGCTGGGGGGAGTCCTCCTCTCTGTCCCCGGTCCCGGAGCAGCCTGTGTGCACCCCAAACTCATCCCCAGCCCTGCCCCACTCCAGAGCCCACACCCCAGTCAGAGCTTTCACCCGTCAACCCTCTGCCCGAGCCCCTCCAGCACCCCAAACACCTTATCCCCAGTCCCAGCCAGAGCCCTCATCCCCCCACACCCTGACCCTCTGCCCGAGCCTCTCCAGCACCCCAAATACCTTATCCCCAGTCCCAGCCAGAGCCCTCACTCCCCAACCCTCTGCCCCAGCCCTGAGCCCCTCCCACACCCCAAACCTCCCATTGCCAGCCCCAGACAGAGCCCTCACTCCCTACACCTGAGCCCCTCCCACACTCCAAACCCCACATCTGCAGCCACACCCCACAGCCCTCACCCCTGCACCCCATCCCTCTGTACCCCTCCCATCCCCAAACTCCCTCCCAGAGTCTGCACCCCAATCCCCTGCCACAGCCTAGGGCCTGCACCCCAGACCTCCTCCCTCACCCAAACTCCCTCCCAGAGCCTTGGGCAGGTGTGGGGGCGGAGCTTGGGGGGCGGAGTTTGGGCAGGGGCGGGTTCTGGGCACCACCAAAATTTCTACAAACATGCCACCCCTGCGTGCCTCCCTATAGTGGGGGGGGGGGAGCGCACGATCTAAAGGGCAGGTCACATGTCCACCCTTGTGCCCAGCCCAGGGCCACCGCACTCTCCCCGCCCCATGTTACCTGCAAGGGGGTGGGGGTGTGCTTTGTTCTCCTGCTGAACCTGCCCCTCCCAGTCACTGCTCTGCAGCCCTGCCTGGCAGCTGTCTGAGAAAGCCTGGCTGGGGAGGAGGTGGCTTCCACTCCCTGCCCGGCTTGACTGCTAGGGACCCTGGTACCCGGGCAGAGCAGCATCTCAGCGGCTGGAAGGGGCTGGTCCCGTCCCTTCCACGCCCAGCATTTGGGCCATGCGTCGCCCAGGCCCACACTGCCTCTTCCCACCCCTCCGCTCCTCCGGCACACCGCCAAACAGCTGATGATGGCAGGTGGGAGGCACTATAGGGGTGGACAGGAACGAGCTGATTGGCAGGGCCCAGGGCCAGCTCTAGGCACCAGCAAAGCAAGCAGGTGCTTGGGGCGGCACATTTGCAGAGGCAGCATTCGGGCCATCCTTTCTTTTGTTTGTTTTGTTTTTTGTTTGTGGGCCGGCCCTGCAGGCGCTCACCCGGTAGACACTGTCCCAGCCCCCAAGCTGACGCCGAAGTCCAGGCAGAAGAGACGCAGCGGGTGGCCAAAGCTGGCCCCGAGACTGGGGTCCAGCAGCAGCAGCGTGTAGTGCATGGGAGGCACCCTGGAGCCACTGTGGTTCATGCCGCCAGGCCCAGGTGGGCCATCCGGCAGGCTCCAACACATGGAGCATGGGACACTTGGGCTGGGGGCCCCCCCGCGGGGCGCACAGAGCCGCCTGCAAGTGCCGCAGGGTGGCCGCCCCCCCAGTGCCGCAGCCGGGGCTGGGCGAAGCGGCCCGAGCCACCCAGGGGCTGCGGCAGGGCGGCCAGGAGCAGCAGCGGGGCCAGAGAGGGGACCGGTGCCCACGTCCCGCTCTCCGGGGCTCTGTTCCCCGCCGGCGGCTCCCTCTGCAGCTGCCCTGCCCTGGCTCCTCAGCCCCCTGCCAGGGCAGTCCTCCTGGCTCTGCCCTCCCAATTCCCGGCCGGTCCTGGAGGCAGGAGTCCCGGCTGGAGGGACCCTGGGCTGAGGCATGGCCCGGGAGCCCTGCTGCTTACCCCGGCCCTGCCAGCGCCAGACCGGCTGGAGGTGAGGGGGGATCAGGCAGAGTCAGGGCCCCCCTGGGCGCCAGGAAGGAGTCGGGTGGATGCAGCCTCTGCCCCTGCTAGTGTCATGAGCGGGATGCTGATGACCCACCCTGGGAGCGAGTTACCAGTGACCCAGGGGGGATGCGGGTTGGCGGGAGGGCACTGGTGGGGGGGAACCCACAGCTGGGGCGGCAGGAGGTGCGGGTGTGGGGGGAAGAACCCAGGACTGGGTCAGCAGGGGGGTGCGGTGAGGGGGGAGCCCAGGGCTGGGGTGGGGGGCAGCCAACATTTCTTTTGCTCGGGGCGGCAAAAAACCTAGAGCCAGCCCTGATAGGAGGCACTGGGAAGGAGGGGCCCACCCGGGTAATTTAAAAGGGCCCTGGCCTCTGGGCAATTGCCCCCTTTGCCCCATCCCCACCCCCTCCGCCTGCAGGCCTGCCCTCAAACACCCCCCCCTCCCCGCCCCAGGGTTTTGTGGAATATTGGACCACATTCAAGACCTTCAACTTCAAACCAGTCATGCAGCCAACAGTTCACCTCCAGTATTTTCTGCCTTCTCTGCTCCTGGGACCAGAAGGATCTCTGACAAGATCACTTGGACTTCCCTCTTCTTCAGCTCCCTTCCAAAGATTCCTGAAGTCTTGTTTCATCTGCATAGTTCCATGTAATACAGAGAGTTTTTGGTTCCTATGCGGATCACCGCCAGATGATTTCATAATGCTGTCCAATCTTGCAGTTATATCTCCTATTTTTGCTCCAGGGAGACAGCACACTGTCCTGTTGTGTTCGAATCTGTTGCTGAATGCTCTGTCTGCTCTTATCATTGAGTCAATCATGATTGTTTGCCTTCTTAGGAGGAAGAAACTCTATTGGTAGCCACTTGCTTCATACTTAATGGCCGTCTTTAATGGTATGTCCCCTGTAGCTTTCCGTTCTGTTCCTCCTTGGTAATTGACTCACTGAGTATCTGATAATTAGGGTTACCATATTTCCACAAACAAAAAAGAGGACACTGGGGGGGGGGGAAGCCCCGCCCTAGCCCCGCCCCGCCCCATCCACTCCCACCCACTTCCCACCCCCTGACTGCTCCCCTCAGAACCCCAACCCCCCCTGCTTCTTGTCCCCTGACTGCCCCCTGCTGAGAACCCCCTACCCTAACTGCCCCCCCCCCCCAGGACCCTACCTGTCCCCTGACTGCCCTGACCCTTATCCACTCGCATGGGTGGCAGGGTTGTAGAAATTTTGGTGGTGCCCAGAACCCCCCACCCCACCTGCCTAAGGCTCTGGGAGGGGGGTTGGGTGGGGGGAGGAGGTCTGCGGTGCAGGTCCTGGGCTGGGGATTAGGGTGCAGGAGGGGTGCAGGTTCTGGGATAGAGTTTGGGTGCTGGGTGCAGGCTCTGGGCTGGGGCAGGGGGTGGGTGTGCAGGAGGGGGTGAGGGGTGCAGGCTCTGGGATGGAGTTTGGGGGTGAGAGGTGGTGCAAAGGGAGGGGGTGCAGGCTTTGGGAGGAAGTTTGAGGGCAGGAGGGGGTGTGTGGGAAGGGGGAGGGGGATTGGGAGGGAGTTTGGGGATAGGAGGGGATGCAGGGGTGAGGGCTGTGGGTCTGGGGATGAGGGGTTCATGATGCAGGAGGGGGCTCAGGGATGGAGCAGAGGATTAGGGTGTGTGGGGATGAGGGCTGGGGCTGGGGGGTTTGGGGTGTTGGAGAGGCTCAGGGCTAGGGTGGAAGGGCAGGGTAAGGGCAGCCTGTCTTCCCATTAGTGGATGGGGGCACTAGGACCCGGGGGCAGCAGACAGCAGTTGCTGCTGGCTCTGGCAGTACACGCAGACAAGGGAGAGGCAGACAGGGAGGGGGGACCCACGGAGGGGGGGATGCGCAGAGGGGGGATGGCAGGTGGAGGCTGGGGACCCATCCAACACTCCCCCGCTCCCTGACTGCCCCCCCCCCCGACTCCTCTTACCATTCTGGCTCCACGTGGGTCGGTTGGTGTGTTACACAGGACTACAGAGAGAGGGAGGGGGGAGCAGGGGAGGGCTCTGGCTGCTGGAGGCCAATGGGAGTGGGTCAATCGGCCTAGCCGCCCAATCAGCAGCCACACTCTGCATGGAAGGGAGGGAGGGAGGCGAGGGAGAAAACCTCCCCGGATATTTTAACCTTGTTACCAATTCCTCCTGGACGGCTATTTAGAGACGCAAAAGCCGGACATGTCCGGGGAAATACGGACAGATGGTAACCCTATGATAATGACCATTCAACACTTCTAGCTAGGTTGAATGCCTCCCGGCCAGGCCCGGCTCCAGCTTTTTTGCTGCCCCAAGCGGCGGGGGGGAGGATGGGGAGCCACAATCGGCGGCTGCTCTACTGTGCCGCTTCATTCTTCGGCGGCAATTCGGCGGCCGGTCCTTCCTTCCGAGAGGGACTGAGGAACCCGCCGCCAAATTGCCACTGAAGACCTCGACATGCCACCCCTTTCCATTGGCCGCCCCAAGCACCTGCTTCCTGCACTGGTGCCTGGAGCCGGCCCTGCTCCTGGCTCTTTCCCCTCCTAGTCTGAAATCACCAGTCCAGTTTTTTACTCTCTCTCTATGATACACAGTGGTGTAATCTGGTGATCTGTACTGCTAGGATCAACCTGATTTAATTTATGCATATTGTCCCCAAACATGAACAGATATTTTTAAATAAATCACTTACTATTACAATAGCTTTGTACTTTGGGGGAAGGGAACAGAGTACTGTAGTAGCTGTGTATGCAGTTAATTTGATTACACAACTGGAAGAAATCATGAGATTCTATTGCATTAACTGAACTTGTCAATCAGCATTTAAAGAAGACACTTTTATAACTGAACATGTAATAGCCATCCCCCTCCAGGAGATGTTGCTATGCTTTCAGCTAAAGGCCTGGAAGAGGAAGAAAGAGTCAGGGCTTCATTTAACAGTGGCAAAGAATTAAGGAGAAAAAGTCTTATTCTCCTCAACCAAGTAGTATTATGAAAGTGCATTAGCAAATTCAAGGCATTGGCCAGCAATTTGAGCAATCCTTCTAGTAGATATGGTCAGATGCATGATACAGTTAGCCTCTTCGAGTTGGTAGGGCAACTTCCACTTTTTCATGTTCTCTATATGTATATATATATCTTCTTACTATATGTTCCATTCTATGCATCTGATGAAGTGGGCTGTAGCCCATGAAAGCTTATGCTCAAATAAATTTGTTAGTCTCTAAGGTGCCACAAGCACTCCTGTTCTTTTTGCGGATACAGACTAACACGAAACCTGTCAGTTTTAAAGGGCTGTGGTTTCACAAAGCAGGATTCCTCAGCAAGAAAGCATGTCACCTTCAGAGTAGCATTGGCTGGAGTTGAGCTGTTTCAGTGTTTGGTTAGGAATTTTAACACTTGAGCAATGTTTGATGTGTTAAAATAGATACATTCTGGGTGTGCACGTGAGTAGGGACCGTCTTCTACTCCTTCTACCATTAACTAAAGCCAGTAATCTCGTTTAAGTCAATGTAAAGCAGTGGTGGGCAACCTGCGGCCCATCAGGGTAATCCACTAGCGATCCACAAGACAGTCTTTACATTGACTGTCCGCAGCTCCCAGTGGCTGCAGCTTGCTGTTCCCGGCCAATGGGCGCTGCGGGAAGCAGCAGCCAGCAGGTCCAGCTCCCATTGGCTGGGAACGGTGAACTGGGAGCTGCGGGTGGCCATGTCTGAGGATGGTCAATGTAAACACTGTCTTGTGTCCCGCCAGTGGTTTACCCTGACGGGCCATGTGCGGCCCACAGGTTGCCCACCACTGGTGTAAAGTCTACCCAAATAACTAAATATTGCAGGATCTGGCCTTTAGATTGCAAAAACTGTGGGGCACAAACTGTCTAATAATAATAAAAATCCAACTTGCCTAGAAGGCTTCCCTCCCTAGTCCTGCAAACAGTTTAGAAGAGGAGATGAAGAATCATTATCCCAGTTTTACAGATTGGGAAGCTGAGGTGCAGAAGGGTTATGTACCTTGCTGAAGGTCAGCAAGTAAATGCGTGGCACAATCAGGAATACAACCCAGATCTCCATGCATCTCTTGCACCCTCACGACTAGACCATGCTGCCTCTTCATACTGTTTAATGTGGTGCCTTACCAGAGTCAGTGGCATCACTGTAGATGAACAAACAATTCTCAGACCTCCTAACTTCAGTTGAAGTTAAGGATGGGAAAGTGTCACTAGATTCTCCACTGTATTTGTGCAAGGAGAAGCTGGGGAACAAACTTTTTTTTTTTAAATCTTTAGAAAAAGAACTCCCACCCCAATACTCCTGCTAACATACATAAGCAAAGAACATGAGACAAGGGGAAGGATTTAGAATGGTGTGGGTTTGTGGGAGGAGAGAGATAAGGACACAGATGGAAACATTGCATTATGATAGAAAAATTACTTGTTAGATTTCTCCTCAAGACAAAGAAAGTTGACTGCACTGGGGTTTGTGGCTGTGCCTTGGGGAGCTGACAGTTTCAGTGGCATGTAAAGAACAGCCCCACAAGGCTAGAGCAGTAGTTTGTTTTTTCATCTTACATGCCAGAGAAAACAAACACTATGCACAATCACTGTTTGCTACAGCAATTCCGTGGAGTCTAGCTTCATCCAACACATCCATTAGTATAAATCATTTAAGCTAAGATTAAGGGCAACAGAAGAGGTTGACTAAGATAGTTATGGGTTCTTCCGGTTGAATTGTTTATCCATATTTTACTTATTGTATTACTGCAATGCCAAGAGACACCAAGGGCCTCCATTGGCGTCAGCACTGTACACACACAGTCCCTGCCCTAAGGACAAAAAAACCCAGATGTCACAAAAGTCAGAGAATAGAGGAGAAAGAATGAGGATAACAGCTCCTGTTTGTCCCTTAGTCAACATTTGTCATCTGTAAGGTTAAGATTTTGTCATGGGTATTTTTAGTAAAAGTCACGGACAGGTTGTGGGCAATAAGCCAAAATTCACAGAAGCCCGTGACCTGTTCTTGAGTTTTACTAAAAATACCCCAAGCGTGGAGGAAGACTAACAGTCAGAGCCCTGCTGGGGGTTGACTACCAGCTGCTGCTCCAGCCCCGCTGCTGCTCCCTCACCAGGCTGACTGTTGGCCACTGCTCCAGCCTAGACTGCTTCTCCTGACCCAGGCCACTTCTCTGGTTCTGTGGGCTGACTACTAGCTCGCTGCTCTGACATTGTGGGCTGCTGCTCCTCAGTGGGGGCTGACAGCTGCTCTAGCTCCGGCGCTGCGGCAGGCTGAAGCCGAAGAAGTCACGGAGTTACGTTATAGTCATGGAAGCTGTGACCTTCATGACAACCAGATCCTTAGCCATCTAGGTATATTGTGAGCACAAGTATGTTTATTTATGAGTATAACTGAGTCCTAAGTACCTAAACCATTAAAAAAAATATGGAACCATTTGTCAGATAGCTCATTTGCGTCCTATCCTGTGGCAGCAAGTGCCACTGGTACAGGAATTTCATTTCTCTACAATTTTACCAGCCAAGGTAGTGTATGTGCTGTAACAGCCCCTATTCAGGGATCAACTTAAACAAGTTAATTTTAGGTATGTTGTGACATGACCCAGGATACAATCTGGACTGTGGTACAGCTGTGTCCCCTCAATTCTCCAACCTGTGGTGTCTTTTATACTGCTTTGCTGTGAGAGCAACCACTCCTGGTCTGCCCACACACAGCCTCCAGCATGTAAATTACTACCATACCTGGCTGAGATATAAAGCAACACCAGCAAATTCCCAGTCCCAGACTTGTCACCAGAAATGTGTGTCTTGTACTACCCAGCTCTCTCCTTCTGGACAATACAAGCTCATAGAAAGTCTGTCATTTTATTAATAGAAAATGATATGCACAAATCCTGTTATCTCAAATGAAGTTTCCCAAATACTTCAATCCAAAGACACACTGGTTTAGGTCAAACAAGTTTATTAATTACAGAAAGATTGATTTTAAGTGATTACAAGTAAGGCTATGTTTTAGTCATGAGTATTTTTAGTAAAAGTCATGGACAGGTCATGGGCATTAAAAAAAAAAATTTATGGCCAGTGACCTGTCCATGACTTGTACTATATACCCCTAACTAAAACTTGGGCCGGGGGGGCAGCGCGTAGCCCAGGACCCCTGCTGGTTCGGGGGGTGGGGGAAGGAGAAGAGTTGGCAAGGCTGGCAGGCTCCCTACCTGGCTCTGCACAGCTTCCCAGAAGCGGCCAGCATGTCCCTACAGCTCCTAGGGGGAGAGAAGGCCAGGGGGGCTCCATGCGCTGCCCTCACAATGAATGCCAGCTCTGCAGCTCCCATTGGCTGGGAACTGGAGCCAATGGGCACTGGGGTGGGGCGGTGCCTGCAGGTGGGGGTAGTGCACAGAGCCCCTGACCCCTCTACCTAGGAGCAGCAGAGACATGCTGACCAATTCTGGGGCACCACCCCACATCCCAACCCCGTGCCCCAGCCCTGAGCCTCCTCCCACACCTGAATTGTTGCTGCTGCTGGCCAGGGGCTGCCCAAGCTTGGGCAGCCCCAGAGCCAGCGGTGCTGCTATAGAAGTCACAGAATCCATGACTTCCATGATCACCATGACAGAAAATGCAGCCTTAATTATAGGTAGCAAGGCATAAAGTCAGAATTGGTTACAAAGAAAGGTAAAATGCAAAATACTACTTAACAAGCTAAGTGAACTTAAAGCAAAAGGGTCTCTCTCCACATGTTCTAGTACCACAGCAATTGAAGGCTAGCTTTAAAATCTTGGTGCAAAAAAGAGGATTAGTGATCATGTGTGCACTATCATGGTTCCTGCACCCACAGGGCCGGAACCCTCAGTTAAAGGGGCTGGACCTTATTTTCTCTACTGCTACCATTATTGTTACTGGAGAGCTGACCAGCAAGAGGACACAGGGATAGTGACAAATGGCAATTTGAGATAACCAGAGATATTGTTGAACTGGCCTTTCTATTGCCTTTGCCACCTCCATGCAATAAGCTAATGAATGGTTAATTGCTGCCAAAAAGGGAACCGCTACAGAATCCTCAATAGATGTTAAGGGTGAAGGTGTTAGGAGTAGCCTGTGATACATCCAGATTTGGATCCCAATTCAGGAAAGTCAGTACAGACTTAAGTGCTTTCCTGAATTGGGACATGGGCTTCAGAAAGACAGTTGATACTTTCCCCAGGGCTTGAAGGATGGAATTGTGTCAGCCAGATGACTGACTTCTACACAAGGCTAGTATCTGCTCTTTAATAGAACCTTTTCTGTCAATGTAAAACCTTTTAGATGACAAGAGAAAAATGGTAGCTTCTTAGGGCAACATTAGCTTTCAAAAATGTCCATTTCCAGTACATGAAAGAGTGCTATGGCTCTGGAGTTAACGTATTGGTGTAACAATCTCTCCCTCATAACCATTTCCATATCTGCACAATATGAAGAAATACCACACTTACAAACTAACCTGACAGCCCTCTGCTGAATTATACATGACTGGGAGTGCAGTTTTATGTCAAAGATGCAGCTCTGAACCCTTGAATCTGTTCTATTTGATTCATTCCCCAGAAAGTTGTTCTAGATATAATTACATTCCCTTCCTGCTGACAGATCTCTAATATAAAATCCTCCTTACAACTTTCTGTTGGATGTCCTCTGTACACATGGTAGTTGTGATGCTTACAGACCAGATGCCAGCTCACGCCAAGGCCCCTAGCCCTCACTGAAAACTGACAAATGCATAGCTGGAAACCAGTCTGGCTCACCTGTGTGTTAATATTGTTAAAAGAGATGTTAAGTTTATAAAAATATGTTTAGTGTTTGGACTTTATGAAATGCTTGTGAGTTGCTGCATGCATTAATCTCACCTATAATATCTGTATCCCATGCTATAACGTAATACTGAAGTGTTTGCTGTGCAACTATAAAAGTGTTTGCAATGGAACTGGAACTGTCTCCCCCCCCCACCCCGCAGTCAAGAGAGAAGCATTACCAAGTGTGAAATACTATTACCATAGTAATAATTACCATAAGTGGTGTCATCTCCTGCTCAACAAAAGGAGGCCCATAGACACCAGATGAACCATTGTGGAACATCAGTGGACAAAAGACTTTGTTGATTGCTCCCTCCAGGCACACAAGGAGGGGATGTCCTGGTCACTGCTTGCGTAAGGGTAGAGATCTGTTGACTTTAATTTTGACAATTTACATCAAATGAGGATCAGGCCCATGATGTTTAGCCTGTGTGGAAAGAGCTATAAGTTGAGTAGACATCTACTAGTGAATGGGGGGAAACAAGGACAGGTTCTTACCCCAAAAAAGACTCCAATCTCAAACCAACGAAGGAGAAAGGAGACAGCTAAAAAGTATTTTTTTTAAATTGGTTTTACCCAAATGTCCAATTTGCACGTTGTGTCTCAGTACTCCCCTTAATTGTTACTCATTTTAAATGGGGTTTGGAACACTTGCCTAAAATGGTCCTTTTATTTGACTCCACACCTAACTGATATTTTTAATGTTTCCATCTCTTTTTGTTAAGGTGTTTAAAATCTCTGCCAACACAGTTAGGGCAGCATCCAATGGCTTGACTAATACAGTGTTTTGGTTGGGTCTGTCAGACAGTTCCTACCCAAAAGAGACTGCAGTCTAAATTGGCAAGAGAAGGTGAAAAGGGAAGCAGAGATAACCAATTTGCCCAAGGTCATAAGCAGACCCAGGAATAGAACTCAGGTATTGTGGTTCCCAACCCAGTGCCCCTATCCATTAGGGCATGCTGCCTCTCAAATCCTTTCCCAACTCTCTTGTTTTTAACCCTTGATAATTGTTCTGCAAACCTAGCCTTGGGACCCAGTCCCAATGCCATTACCATTAATTGTCTTGGCATCAGGTTTGGATTCAAGGGAGCTATGTACAGCGACACATATTTGCAGGACAAAGATGTACGTTCAGGAGTTTTTTTAGTTTACACCCTTGTCCACTTAAAATAGGAGTGAGTGTTTTAGCATGACAGCAGCCCCTTTCCCTGCCTCCTAGTTCTTAGCACTTGTCTATCCTTTACATGCTGACCTCTTACCCTTCCTCCCCACTCCCTCATGACAGGTAGGATAAATGAATGGGGGCAGGAGAGGAGAAGAGTCCCCTTTTATGGACACCCAACCAGCCAGCTAGCTATAAAACCACTGTTAGTAGCTGTTCTCTACTTGCTTTACCTGTAAAGGGCTAACAAGCCCACAGGTAAAAGGAAAGGAGTGGGCACCTGACCAAAAGAGCCAATGGGAGAGCTAGAACTTTTTTAAAATGGAAAAAACTTTCCTTTGTCTGTTGTTGTCCTCTGGGAAAAAGGGGAACAGGGAGCAGTTATGCTGTGAGAAGCTGAAAGCCAGGTATGAAAAACCATCAGATCATACCTAAAGATTGCTTATCTGAAACCCAAAAAATGTAAGTAAATTAGGGAATGTCTAAGACAACATGATTAGGTTTATTTCTGTTTATTTCTTATTGGCTTGTGGACTCCTCTGTGCTAACCCCAAATGCTTTTTGTTTTGCTTGTAACCTTTAAGCTGGACCTCAAGAAGGTTATTCTTGATGTTTAAATTTTGTAAGTGGAGTTTTTTTAAATCTAGCAGAAGCCTAAGTTCCAGATGTATTTTCTTTCTTTTTGTTTAATAAAATTTACCTTTTTTAAGAAAAGGATTGTATTTTTGGTGTCCTAAGAGGTTAATTAGCTGGGGGCAACAGCTGATTTCCTTTGTTTTCTTTCTCCTCTCTTCTTGGGGGGGGAGGCTTGAGGGTACCCCACAAAGAGGAATTCCCAAGTGTGCCTTCCTGGGTTCTCTAAAAAGGGGTTGGTGGTGTGTGGTTGGTTGGTTTGTTTGTTTTTTTTGCACTTGGGTGGTGGCAGCATCTACCCATCCAAGGTCAGAGAGAAGCTGTGACCTTGGGAGTTTAATACCAGCCTGGAGTGGCCATTATTAATTTTTAAAATCCTTGTGGGCCCCCACCTTCTGCACTCAAAGTGCCAGAGTGGGGAAATCAGCCTTGACAACAAGTATCCCCTCCCTATCGCTCTCCTTTAAGATGGAAGTTCAGTGCCAACTAGAATCTAATCTGGATGAGTTTTGATGTCACTGGGCTGCTGAGCACCTTCCTCAGTTGTGTAACTGAACATACTGTGCTTTGGGTCCATCAATACCAGCTCTGTATGGTTGATTTGAAGGCAGGTGGGAAGACAATGACTGTCTAGGGCAGCAGGAGGGAAAGGTAGTGAGAAGAGAATGACCTAGAGGAGTTGGTGCCTCAGAGCAACTTCCCCTCTAGCTTGCTGGGATAGATATTGCATTAACACTTCATTAGAGATTACAGGCCCAATTTCCCATTGCCTTACACCATGAGACCCCTTGGGACTGTCACCTAATGTGCTGAAATTACCTCTGAGCCTGTTTTTCCTGATTGCTTGGGACTCCAGAACCCTGCCTTGTTGAGCCAGACATGCTAGCCTGCTGCAACACCAACCCAGGTCTGAACCATTCCCCCAAAACTGCAAACTTTAACTGAAAACCACTTAGCAGGTTACCTATCTCCAACACCCAGTTCCCAATGGGATCCAAACCCCAAATAAATCCATTTTACTCTATATAAAGCTTATACAGGGTAAACTCATGAATTTTCTGCCCTCTGTAACACTGATAGAGAGAGAGAGATGCACAGCTGTTTGCTCCCCCAGCTATCAATCACTTTCTCTGGGTTTGTTAACAAACAAAAGTGATTTTATTAAGTATAAAAAGTAGGGTTCAAGCAACAACAGAACAAAGTAAGTTACCATGCAAAATAAAAACAAAACACGCAAGTCTACACCTAATACATTAAGAAACTGAATACAGTTAAATCTCACTCTCAGAGATGTTCCAATAAGCTTCTTTCACAGACTAGACTCCTTCCTAATCTGGGCCCAATCCTTTCTCCTGGTACAGTCATTGTTAGTTCCAGCTCAGGTAGTAAGCAGGGGATTCTCATGACTGGCATCCCCCTTTGTTCTGTTCCATCCCCTTTTATAGCTTTGGCACAAGGCAGGAATCTTGTCTCTCTGGATCCCCCACCAGGTCCTCTTTCTAAATGGAAAAACACCAGGTTTAAGATAGATTCCAGTTCAGGTGACATGATCACATGTCACTGTAAGACCTCCTTCTTCATTACCTAGTAGCTGGAAGACACATACATAGGAAAGCTTGCAGGTAAACAAACCCATTCACAGTTCATTGATTCTGAAGCACCCTTAATGGCTTCCACTTAATATGTTTACATCATTAATACAAGTTTATATCTTATTCTCCTAACACCGGACAGAAATAATACATGCAAACAAATAGGATGAACACACTCAGTAGATCATAATCTTTGTAACGATACCTTACAAGAGACTTTTTGCATGAAGCATATTCCAGTTACATCATATCACACTTATATTTCCATAAAACATATGGAGTGCAACATCACAGGCCCCTCAAAAGCAAGTCAGTTTTAGGGCCAACCTAAATTCCTATCTGCAGATGGTTCCTACTGTGGTTGCTCATGGGAGGAGATAGGCCAGCTGAGAGACAACCTTCACTTCCTCCTTCTTCACATGACTTGGCAATGTAAAGGAATCCAATGTTGGCTGCTTTTAATCCTGAAGTAGGAGATGGTGTGCTTTAGTGTTGAGGGATGTACCCTACCATATAATCTTCCAACCAGTATCTGTTCTCCCCTAAATGTGATAGCAAAAAATACTTCCTAGCCATAAAAGTAGCAATTTCACAGCACATTTTATGGAGTTCCTAGCTTTTGTCTACACTGACTATTTGGGTTGGTTTTTTGTTTGTTTGGGGGTTGTTGGTTTTTTTTGCACGGATATAGCTGAATGAATATCAACCTGCTAGATGTGCTGCTCCAGAGTAAGAAGTGGCATCTTGCCTTGTCATTGAGTAAGACAGCGACAACATTGGCTTTAGACTTTTTTGGTATGCAAATTGGGTTTATATAATAAGTGACAGTTTCTGCATGAGAGATCAGGGTCTGTATGTAACTGGCCTTTCAACCCTGTGATCCTCATATGTACCAGTTTGCTTTATTGTGACTATTTATGGATTTTTTTTATTTTGAATATGGTCTCGTCAGTTAACAGAGCCTAGCCACTGTATGAAAGAAATCAGAAGAGAGGAATAGCAATGAGAGTGATTTATGCTGCTCATGCTTGAAAGAGAGGCTTCTGCAGGTTAGAAATTAGCTCATCTCAATGTGCTAGTTTGTACTGAATAACTGATGGAGGGAGAAAGCAACTGACTCAGGACCTCTCAGTTGTGTTAACTACATTTTAATATTGTGTGTGATTAAACAGAGTTTAGTTTCTTATTGGCACTATCTTTTACTAAAAAAGTATCCTGTGCCTGTTCAGTTCATAAACCCTCCACAATAAATTTGCAATATATCTTCAGTTTTGAAGAACATTTTGACATCCAAATAGCAGGAAATAAAAAGCCACCTTCCAATCAGTTTCAGCTCTATAATATAAACATGTCCCCTTTCAATCATTTGCTCATAGCAGAGATTTTTTTGGTACCAGAATTGCTCAATTTTTGCACACAAAAGGATTGGCAGATTAATTGTTTCATAGCAACCATAGATAGAAGAATGAAGCAGAAAGAAGTTACACTTCTGACCAATCCACACATTCACCCAAAGGCTGCTAATATAGTACATAGCAAATCTCGTGCTTTGTACTGTAGAACCAAAAAAGAGCCACCGTGGCTAAACAAAGTAAAAGACATCTTTTAAAAAGTGGAAATTAAATCCTAGTGAGGAAAATAGAAAGGAGCATAAACTCTGGCAAATGAAGTGTAAAAATATAATTAGGAAGGCCAAAAAAGAATTTGAACAGCTAGCCAAAGACTCAAATTTTTGCTGTTACTTTTTAATTGCATCAGAAGCAGGAAGCCTGCTACACAACCAGTGGGGCCACTGCATGATTGAGAAGCTAAAGGAGCATTCAAGGGCGATAAGGCCATTGCAGAGAAACTAAATAAATTCTTTGCATCCGTCTTCATGGTTGAGAACGTGAGGGAGATTCCCAAACCTGAGTCCTTCTTTTTAGGTGACAAATCTGAAGAACTGTTCCAGATTGAGGTGTCATTAGAGGAGGTTTTGGAACAAAATGATAAACTAAACAGTAATAAGTCCCCATGACCAGATGGTATTCACCCAAGAGTTCTGAAGGAACTCAAATGTGAAATGGCAGGACTACTCACTGTCTATAATCTATCATTTAAATTAGCTTTTTACTAAATGACTGGAGGATAGCTAATTTGATGCCAATTTTTAAAAAGGACTCTAGAGGTGACTCTGGCAATTACAAGCCGGTAAGCCTGACATCAGTACCAGGAAAACTGGTTGAAACTATAATAAAGATTTAAATATAAAAATTGTCAGACACATAGATTAACATAATTTGTTGGGGAATAGTCACATGATTTTTGTAAAGGGAAATCATGCCTCCCCAATCTATTAGAATTCTTTGAGGGGGTCAACAAGCATATGGACAAGGGAGATCCAGTAGATACAGTGTATTTAGATTTTCAGAAAGCCTTTGACAAGGTCCTCACTAAAGACTCTTAAGCAAAGTAAGCTGCCATGGGATAAGAGGGAAAGTTCTCTCATGGATTGGTAACTGGTAAAAAAGATAGAAAACAAAGGGTAGGAATAAATGGTCAGTTTTCAAAATGGAGAGCGGTAAATAGTGGTGTCCCCCTGGGGTCTGTACTGGGCCCAGTCCTATTTAATATATTAATATATGATCTGGAAAAAGGGCTAAACAGTGAGGTGGCAAAATTTGCAGATGATACAAAACTACTCAAGATAGTTAAGTCCCAGTCAGACTGTGAAGAGCTACAAAAGGATCTCAAAACTGGGTGACTAGGCAATAAAATGGCAGATGACATTCAATGTTGATAAATGCAAAGTAATGCACATTAGGAAACAATCCCAATTATACATATAAAATTATGGGGTCTAAATTAGCTGTTACCACTCAAGAAAGATCTTGAAGTCATTGTGGATAGTTCTCTGAAATCATCCACTCAATGTATAGCGGCAGTCAAAAAAGCAAACAGAATGTTGGGAATCATTAAGAAAGGGATAGATAATACAGAAAATATCATATTGCCTCTATATAGATCCATGGTATGACCACATCTTGAATACTGTGTGCAGATGTGGTTGCCCCGTTTCAAAAAAGATACTGGAAAAGGTTCAGAAAAGGGCAACAAAAATTATTAGGGATATGGAACGGCTGCCATATGAGGTGAGTAATAAGACGGACTTTTCAGCTTGGAAAAGAGATGACCAAGTGCGGATATGATAGAGGTCTATAATCATGACTGGTGTGGAGAAAGTAAATAAGGAAGTGTTATTTACTCCTTCTCACAACACAAGAACTAGGAGCCACCAAATGAAATTAATAGGCAGCAGGTTTAAAAACAAGCAAAGGGCAATATTTCTTCACACAATGCACAGTCAACCTGTGGAACTCCTTGCCAGAAGATGTTGTGAAGGCCAAGACTATAACAGGGTTCAAAAAAGAACTAGATAAGTCCATGGAGGATAGGTCCATCTATGGCTATTAGCCAGGATGGGCAGGGATGGTGTCCCTAGTCACTCATTCCCAGCTTCTGGCAAACAGAGGCAAGGGATGGATCACTTGATGATTACCTGTTCTGTTCATTCCCTCGGGGGAACCTGGCATTGGCCACTGTCGAAAGACAGGATACTGGGCTAGATGGACCTTTGGTCTGACCCAGTATGGCTGTTCTTATGAGCAAAGATTGTATCAGAGACATATTTATACAATCCAAAGCCCCATAATACTAGAAATGGCTCTTCTAATTAGTTGCTTTAGACATTGGTAATCCATTGGAGGTGTAATGAGGCGCAAATCTACATTAAAATCAAATATATCTGGTGCTATATTATGTCACTGATCAGGATTTAAGTATTAGAAACAATCTCACACTGAAAACCCTGTAACTGTAGAAATACTTGGCATTTCTCTTTGCTTTTTCTCATTGTTTGTTCACCTCTATTTCACTGAATATATTATACAAATATTAGCAATGAGTTTTCAGTTGGCTACTAAAAAACCTTGTGGATTCCACACTCCTTTAGTTGCTGCACTGTTTTGAATAACAATACAGTACTAGTGAGTTGCTTCTCAATAGCTGCAGATGTCCAGGGAACACAATAGAGGCCTTCAAAATAGTCCTTTTCTGTTTTGGCCTGATTTAAAAAAAAGTCTAATACTAACAACCATCCTTGTCTCTGGAGACTCTTGAGATGGTTCAGATGCCCAGATAAAGTGGCCCCTATTCAACAGTAGCTACATGATGGCATGGTTGGCAGAGTCTGGCAGCTAAAATTATATCTAGCCCTTTGAATATTATAAATGGAATTAAGCAGGGTGTGTCATTACCCAATCACTAGTTTGAGCTTGTTTGCCAAATTTAGATGAGGCAATTTGTGGCCTGCAGGTGGGAAAGTTGATTAGACTTTGCTCAGGCAAACTCTTTAATGAGAGATTCCAGCACCTTTGTTGACACATGCAAGTGGCTGAGATTAGAGTACTCTTTACAGAAGAATGTGCACTTGTAGCCCACTCAGAGCAAGACCTGATAACATCTTGCTTTGCAACTACCTCTGTAAACCTGCACTTGACAGTCAGCTTTTCAAAAACGGATTTACCAACCAGACCCAAACAAGACATATCAGGATTAGCTGTAATGCAGAGAGACAACATTTACCTCCTGTGCAATTGGCCTAACCGTGCTCTTGGGAGGATAAGAAATCACTTATCCAACAAGTAACATGTCTACACAACCAAATGGAATTGTTAAAGCAACACTGCATTCACCTTCATATAAAGATTAAACTTTACAGTAGAGCTTTCCCACATTGTGTGGAGCAGACACATGCTTCAGTCAATCGTGAATATAAAATGGCAAGGTAAAACACACAATGCTGCCTTTGAGCATACTGGTCTCCTTAGCAGGCAGGCAAGGCTGGATGATGGAGAAGCCAATTATATGGAGAGATCATCTCCTATAAATGGAGGAGTAGGGTTTCCCCACTTGTCAGCTTCTCATACAATTGCTTCTAGGCCATTTTTCCATGCCACTGCTGCTGCCACCCCCTTCTTCCCCCCGCTATATAAACTTCTGAACTAAATCACCAAAGCCCTTATTCTGCCCACATTTAAGTCCCTCATACAAATCCAGTACTGCTATGCTCCCTACAGGAATCCTGTTGACTTGTATTTTATATTCTACTTTTAGTCTTTCCTAGAGATCATGAGCTCCTCAAAGCAGGCACCATTCCTCCTTGAATACTTTGAGAGTGTTTAGTACATTTGTCATTATAAATTAAAATAGACCAGTGCAATTTGCTCTATAGTGAAGTTGCTCCATAGGGAAAGTCACATGGTCAGAAAAGGAAAGATTGAGATTTATCTCAAAGGGAAATGACACTATTATGTAATACTCTCCTGGGGCCCCCTGATCCCCAAGGTGCTAGATCCCTCTTTAGGACTAGTGGGCCCTGAGTTCAAGTGTGGTGCCTCCACTTAATGGCCAGATGCACAAACTAACAAACTAGAATATCCAGGAAGGGTTCTAATAGGGAATCAAGAGATGAGAATAATTACATTGCTTTCTGGGTATACAGAGAAGTGAATTACAAGAAGGGGAATGGAATGCTTGTTTGATATCCTTCAAAGACCCAACCAATCCCATGGCCAGAGACATTAGAAGCCCACAAGCTAAGTCAATATAACAAGAGCCTCCCACGCCCACAGAGTTATTTCATGGGCCTTATGTGGGTGACTGAATTGGAGATCAACATGAAGGTCTGGTGTCCCTTACTGGAAGATAACAGCTCTTCCTATTAGCAGGAGTGAGTCCGTGGTGACCTCAAGCTCTGGCCATCCACTGGCTCCCAGTGCAGGGAGGTCTACAGGGTGCTACTAGCAGGCAGTTCGGAAATGGACTCTTGTCCTGTGTGGCAGAGTAGCTCAGGAGCCATGTCCTCTCTGGCTGCTCTAACCTGACCACCAGCAGCCAGCTCTCTGGTCACAAGGTCCCTCCCAGGGTCAGCTCACATGCCTGGGCAGTCCCACAATGTGAAGGCTCTGTGGTGCCTGCAGGTAATTGCTCTACTTTTCTATGGGACTCCTAGTCGAGGCCCCACAGTCTGTATGTCCCTCAAGCACAGGTGAAGCAGGAAGTCTCTGTTCCAATCTCTGCCTCTGGAAGCTGATGAAAGATGTTTCACTATGGCCCCCAAATTGGCAAGGAGACTACGCGTATAATAGCCACAGACATTCTCTTAGGTTTTGTCTGCACTAGCACTTTTGTCAGTAAAAAGTGTCAGTCAGGGGAGTGAAAAAAAAGCCACCCAATCTCACTCCTGACTGATCCAAGTTTCACCAACAAAAGTGCTGGCATGGACAGCGCTAGGTCAGTGGGAGATGCTCTCCTGCTGACATAACTACTGCCACTCATTGCGGTGGTTTAATTATGCCGAAGGGAAGCTCTCTTACCTGTAGATAATGCTACCCTGGCAATAACAGATAAAAATTCCACTGAAAGAAGCACCACCAAAATCCCCCTTCACCCGTGCCCATCTCTCTGGGCCAGGGAGAAGAGATGTCTTCCTGTTCTCTGAAGGTTAGTTAGTTTGGAATGTGGTGGACAGGGTAATGGAGGCACAAGAGTTCCAAAGGCAAGGGCCCAAACTGACTACACCCCCACAGCTGTCCCTCTTTTTAATACCAATGGTGCTCTAGCACATGTGCCTCTGTCTGCAACTCTGGTAGTACGCACATCAGTCATAGGGAAAGAGACAGGCTTTGTGGTAGACCCTAGAGCAAAAGACATACAGAACATGACAATAAGTCAAAGCTGCTGGAGAAGCTTAGGAATGCTTGAGAGGGTGGTGTTTTTTTTTGTTTGGTTTGGTTTTTTTAAAGAAGAAAAGTGCTTTATTGGAGCTGTTTGTCTCTCTCAAAGCCAACTGCTTTAGTTTGGCTCCCACCACATCTTAACTAAAGGCCTTTCTGTCGCACTGCTGGGGGGTTTCTTGGGTGGGGGAGCCTGACAGCTTTCATACTTTTTTTTTTTTTTTTTTTTTTTTAAGTGTGAGGCAAAATAGGTGGTTCTCTGAAAATTTGAGCTTTCATTTGAAATGTTCCAACTTTGCAGTGCTCTTATAAGCAGCTGATCTTTGAAATAAAATCCTGCCTTGAAGACAGAATGCAAGAAATCTTGTTTTCTTAGTTTTAATAAAAAGTCATTAAGGGAATCTGACAGAAGAAGAAGCAGTTTCTTCACACAAAGGCTCACAAAAAGGCTTATGGAAAAGCACTGTTCATCTGATCCTATTACTTTACCAGTGGATAACAAACTGAACAATTGACCTCAGCTGAAACATCTTATTTAAGGTTGAGACCACTGAAATGAATGGCCTCCAGAAATAAGTGACCACAGCAAGAGTGACAACAGAATTTAATCAACTTCCCCATTATTCTCCAGTTCCAGCTTTAGAAGAGAGGAGATATCTTTAATAATCTTTTCTTTGGGCTTCTTGTGATGCAGTTTAACACTTTCCCTTTTGGAATGGGGGGTTGGATGGGGATTGTCATTTTGGCAGGGGTGAGAGAATCTTTACATCAATCAATCTATGATGTTTGGCACATGGCTTGGTTTTTCCCGTAATAGCTACACTATAGCAACTCATATTCTTGATCCCTGTGTAGGGCTATTAACCCATTAATAGGATATAGATATTTCCTGAATGGCTAATTATCTTTCCAGTCGAGATAAGCAGAGATGGTATATTGGATGGCCAGTTCAGAGCAGCAGGGAGTTGGTGCTGTTTGCACAGGAGGTGATACTTTAGAACTGCATGAAGTCTATATGCTGTTGGCAGAGACCACAGTGTCAGTTCTCCAGATGCTTTATGTAGCTATTTTAAAGTACTGAAAAATCTCATTGGATTCCACAGACAAATGTTCTAGGGGCAGAGAAATGGTTACCCATCCCAGCTCATCACTTCTTTGTTCTGATCAGCTGGAAGTTCTTGTGCCATGTGATCAAACCCGCTTCTGTGGACTAACAAGATGGGAAGGCCAAGCTGATTCTAAGTAATATGTGCTGCTGGCTACATTATACACACTGATGTACCTTGTACAGAGACAAATATTATGAACTAGGAATGTACATGGTCTATTTATTGAAAGGGCATTCACTAGAAGACTTGGATTCTGTTCCCAGCACTGGCACTGATCTGCTCTGTGACCTTGCTGTGAGCCCTGGATTCCCTCAATGCCAACTGGCAGAGGGCCCCCATACTGTAACTCATCATGCCTGACAGTCCCCCACACTGCACTGTTGTCATAATATACATCCCAAAGGTATCAAGTAAGTATCACATGTAAACAGGTAACATGCTGGTCCTGAAAAAAACATTGTACAGTGTATGTACGGACTGTAGACAAAATGTTGTGTGTTGGAAATGTGTTCTTAAAATGTGATTGGGAGGCAGAGCCATAGACAAAGGAATGTGCATATTTACCTGTCTGACTGGCTTGGTCATAGGCAGAGAGCAACAGAAGTACATTTACACAGAAAGTAAACAAAGCCCTCAAGCTAAACAAGGAGGGGAGAAGGCTGCTTAACAATCACACTGGGAGACAGTCTCTCTTCCCCGCCCCCCCTCAGAAGCCTTCCTGGCTCTTGAAACAGACAGTCCATTTTGGATAATAAGGTGGCAAAAAAAAATTGATTCATCACTGAGGGGACAATATTGTACAGCACCCTTTGAACTACTTATGACACTGGTAGACTAGGTGCCAGCTCATGCCAGAGCTCCAGGCTGATTTACTTGTGTATTAGTATAGATCAAAGTAATTGTTAAATGAATAAGTATTTGGTATTTAAACTTCATGAAAACTAATGGGATGTTATTTAC
Source organism: Trachemys scripta elegans (assembly GCF_013100865.1). Lineage (NCBI taxonomy): Eukaryota > Metazoa > Chordata > Testudines > Emydidae > Trachemys > Trachemys scripta. Next base: position 55,477,251 of record NC_048305.1, read on the forward strand.
ATAGTTTTCACTTATCTTTATCCCTATATAATATAGTACAAACATTTACATTGTGTATATCCCTGTAACTAAATAACCCACCATATGAGCAAGAAGCCTAGTAAAATGCAAATGAAGAACTACCAGAAAAGTGCTAATTTCAAAGCAAGTAGTTATTGTGTGTGATGATCAGGGGGTCAAAGACTCAAAAAGCATTCCTCACTCTCCATCACCAGAGGAAGAGCTGATGGGTGGGGTGGTGGGGTAGTGACCCTGGCAACTTGTTTTCTCTGAGAAGAAACTATAAGTATGGATTCAGGGAGAGATCCTTCATCTCTGTACTGTTTGGATTCTAATAGTGCGGAATAACTGAACAAGACGACCAATCCCCTGAGTTACTCTGGGTAGCCCTGAAAGACTTTTGGGAAACTGACAGATGACTTACTTTTCTGCTACCATTTGGAATTATAGACTGTTATTCACCTGTACATATATTTTACCTACTTTAATCTCTCAGTAACTCACTTCCTTTTCTTAGCTAATCAGCCTACAGCATTGGCTACCAGCATTGTTTTGGGGGTGAGATTTAGAGTACCAGCTGATCTGGGGTAAGTGGTTGGTCTCTTGGGACTGGGGGCAACCTGAATGTGATGTGATTTTTGGTGTAAGTGACTTTTTAATCAAACACTCCAATTTGTCTGGGTGGTCAGATAGACTGGAGTGTTTAAAGGGGCTGTCTGTGATGCCGTGGTAAGACCGGTATAGTGATCCAGGAGTTCATGTTTGTTTCTGGCTTGGTGAAATCTAATTATAGAACACACCACCAATTTGGGTGTCTGCCTTGTTTTCTGACAGTCTGCCCTGAGGGAGGCACTCTCAGTTGTGAGCCACTCCAGACAGTGTGACACTTATGAAAGCCAGGGCCAGCTCTAGGATTTTTGCCACCACAAGCAAAAAACATTTTGGCCACCCCACCCTTTCTTTTGTGCCCCCCTGCCCCTGGCATTGCCCCAACTCCACCCCTTCTGAACCCCTCCTCCAAATCCCCAGCCCCGCCTCCTCCCCCAGGCGTGCCGCATGTCCCTGCCCCCTTGCTTCCTGCGGCCCCTTGCGACCTCCCACCCTAGCTCACCTCCGCTCCGCCTGCTCCCCGGGCAGCCTTGCTGCGTGAAACAGCTGCCGCTCCGCTCCACCACCGCCGCCTCCCCTGAGCACCCCGCCGCTTGGCTTCTCCCTCCCAGCCTTGCTGCGTGAAACAGCTGTTTTGCGCCCGACAAGCCTGGGAGGGAGGGGGGAGAAGCAGAGCAGCAACACAGCCTTGTTTCTAAAAGTCAGCATGTGTAAACGCTCTTTGTCAGTACTTTGTCGACACTTTTGCTGACAAAATACTTCCAGCCCCGCGAGCAGCATTAGCTTTGTCAGCAGGAGATCACTCCTGCCAACAAAGCTGCATTCACACTGCCACTTGCATCACCAAAACTTTTTTGTCTTTCGCAGGGGGCTTTAAGTACCCATGAAAGATAAAAGTTTTGTCAACAACTTGCAATATAGACATACAGTAATAAGAGAACTGCTTCGGCAAAGATTGTAACTTGCTAAAATTAAGAGCATGAACAGGTGGGAGTTGTCTTACCAACTCTGAGAGGCCAATTAAGTAAGAGGAAAAAAAATTTTTTTTGAAGTGATAATCAAGATAGCCCAGTACAGACAGTTTGATAAAAAGTGTGAGAATACTTACAAGGGGACATAAGATTCAATGTTTGTAATGGCTCAGCCATTCCCAGTCCTTATTTAATCCTGAGTTGATTGTATCTAGTTTGCATATCCATTCCAGCTCAGCAGACTCTCGTTGGAGTCTGTTTTTGAAGTTTTTCTGTTGTAAGATAGCCACCCGCAGGTCTGTCATTGAATGGCCAGACAGGTTAAAGTGTTCTCCCACTGGTTTTTGAGTATTATGATTCCTGATGTCAGATTTGTGTCCATTAATTTTTTTGCGTAGAGACTGTCCGGTTTGGCCAATGTACATGGCAGTGGGGCATTGCTGGCACATGATGGCATATATCACATTGGTAGATGTGCAGGTGAACGAGCCCCTGATGGTATGGCTGATGTGATTAGGTCCTATGATGATGTCACTTGAATAAATATGTGGACAGAGTTGGCATCGGGCTTTGTTACAAGGATAGGTTCCTGGGTCAGTGTTTTTGTTCGGTGATGTGTGGTTGCTGGTGAGTATTTGCTGTAGGTTGGGGGGTTGTCTGTAAGCGAGGACAGGTCTGTCTCCCAAGATCTGTGAGAGTAAAGGATCATCTTTCAGGATAGGTTGTAGATCTCTGATGATGCGCTGGAGAGGTTTTAGTTGGGGGCTGAAGGTGACAGCTAGTGGTGTTCTGTTATTTTCTTTGTTGGGCCTGTCTTGTAGGAGGTAACTTCTGGGTACTCATCTGGCTCTGTCAATCTGTTTTTTCACTTCAGCAGGTGGGTATTGTAGTTTTAAGAATGCTTGATAGAGATCTTGTAGGTGCTTGTCTTTATCTGAGGGATTGGAGCAAATGCGGTTATCTCTTAGAGCTTGGCTGTAGACAATGGATCGTGTGGTGTGTCCTGGATGGAAGCTGGAGACATGTAGGTAAGTGTAGTGGTCAGTAGGTTTCCGGTATAGGGTGGTATTTATGTGACCATCGCTTATTAGCACAGTAGTGTCCAGGAAATGGACCACTTTTGTGGATTGATCTAGGCTGAGGTTGATGGTGGGATGGAAATTATTGAAATCATGGTGGAATTCCTCAAGGGCTTCTTTTCCATGGGTCCAGATGATGAAGATGTCATCAATGTAGCGCAAGTAGAGTAGGGGCGTTAGGGGACGAGAGCTAAGGAAGCGTTGTTCTAAGTCAGCCATAAAAATGTTGGCATACTGTGGGGCCATGCGGGTACCCACAGCAGTGCCGCTGACTTGAAGGTATATATTGTCCCCAAATGTGAAATAGTTGTGGGTGAGGACAAAGTCACAAAGTTCAGCCACCAGTTAGCTGTGACATTATCGGGGATACTGTTCCTGATAGCTTGTAGTCCATCTTTGTGTGGAATATTGGTGTAGAGGGCTTCTACGTCCATAGTGGCCAGGATGGCGTTTTCTGGAAGATCACCGATGGATTGTAGTTTCCTCAGGAAGTCAGTGGTGTCTCGAAGATAGCTGGGAGTGCTGGTAGCACTAACTGTCTGTACTGGGCTATCTTGATTATCACTTCAAAAAAATTTTTTATTTTCTCTTACTTAATTGGCCTCTCAGAGTTGGTAAGACAACTCCCACCTGTTCATGCTCTCTGTATGTGTGTATGTATATCTCCTCAATATATGTTCCACTCTATATGCATCCGAAGAAGTGGGCTGTAGTCCACGAAAGCTTATGCTCTAATAAATTTGTTAGTCTCTAAGGTGCCACAAGTACTCCTGTTCTTTTTGCAGATACAGACTAACACGACTGCTACTCTGAAACCTGTCATTATGCAAGGCATTGCATTTAGCCGTATGGAGTGGAAATCCATCAACTTCATGTGCCAGCAATGCCCCTCTGCCAACTACCCTCCCACACACACACACACCCAATTCTCTGGGATGATAACTTCACCCCTCCCTCCTACCGCGTGGCTAACAGTGGGGAACATTTCTGTTCAGCCGAGCAGGAACGGGCACCTCTGAATGTCCCCTTAATAAAATCACCCCATTTCAACCAGGTGATCGTGAATGATATCACTCTCCTGAGGATAACAAAGGGAGATAAGGAATGGATGTTGTCTGCATGCCAGCAAACACCGGGACCATACGCTGCCATGCTTTGTTATGCAATAATTCCAGACTACATGCTACTGGCCTGGCGTGATAAAGTGTCCTACCATGGCGGACAGGATAAGGCAGCCCTCCCCAGAAACCTTTTGCAAAGGTTTTGGCAGTACATGAAGGAGAGCTTTCTGGAGATGTCTCTGGAGGATTTCCGCTCCATCCCCATACACGTTAACAGACTTTTCCAGTAGCTGTACTGGCCGCGATTGCCAGGGCAAATCAATCATTAAACACGCTTGCTTTTAAACCATGTGTAATATTTACAAAGATACACTCACCAGAAGTCCCTTGTGTGCCCTTAGGGTCTGGGAGCACGCCTTGGGTGAGTTCGGGGGTTACTGGTTCCAGGTCCAGGATGATAAACATATCCTGGCTGTTGGGGAAACCAGTTTCTCCGCTTCCTTGCTGTGAGCTATCTTCCTCGTACCCCGAACCCGCTTCCCTGTTGCGTGATTCTCCATTGATGGAGTCAAAGCACACGGTTGGGGTAGTGGTGGTTGCACCCCCTAGCATGGCATGCAGCTCCTCGTAGAAGCGGCATGTTTGCGGCTCTGCCCCGGACCTTCCGTTTGCCTCTCTGGCTTTGTGGTAGGCTTGCCTTAGCTCCTTAATTTTCACACGCCATTGCTGTGCGTCCCTGTTATGGCCTCTGTTCTTCATGACCTTTGAGACTTTTTCTAATATTTTGCCATTTCGTTTACTGCTACGGAGTTCAGCTAGCACTGATTCGTCTCCCCATATGGCGAGCAGATCCCATACCTTCCGTTCTGTCCATGCTGGAGCTCTTTTGCAATCCTGGGACTCCATCATAGTTACCTGTGCTGATGAGCTCTGCATGGTCACTTGTGTTCTCCACGCTGGGCAAACAGGAAATTAAATTCAAAAGTTCGCGGGGCTTTTCCTGTCTACCTGTTCAGTGCATCTGAGTTGAGAGTGCTGTCCAGAGCTGTCACAATGAAGCACTGTGGGATAGCTCCCGGAGGCCAATAATGTCAAATTCCGTCCACACTACCCCAAATCCGACCTGCAAAGGCCGATTTTAGCACTAATCCCCTCGTCGGAGGTGGAGTAAAGAAACCGGTTTAAAGGGCCCTTTAAGTCGAAAAAAAGGGCTTGGTCGTGTGGACGTGTCCAGGCTTAATTCGATTTAACACTGCTAAATTTGACGTAAACTTGTAGTGTAGACCAGGCCTCAGTTAGAAAGAAAATGAATATGCAACACTGAGAATCTGCCTCAGGGCTCTTAGTACTAGGAAAACTCCCGATCATTTCAACAAATAGTTAGGGGAAGGGATGAGTCCGGAAATGCCAATTTGTCATTGAAACACTGTGGAAGTGTCTGAATTTTGAGAACATTTGCCAAACACAGGCAGGGTTCTGGTTGACTAACCTGCCAACTTGCCTGGTGGGCTGCTGGAGAGCTCATGCTTCCAGGTTTGCAGCAGCCCCATCATGTGGGCAACCCTGTTGTTGGGGCCCTCAGACTTCCTGCCACAGAGCCAGGACCCTGGAAGTCCCAGTTCTAGCCAGGCTTCCAACTCCATAGCAGGATAAGGATGCCACAACCCTCACCTCCTGAGTTGGGGAAGCCAGATTCCTCATTTGGGGGAATGTGGGGTGGGGGGAAGAACCAAGAATATTTCAATGGTTCTGAGTGAAATTTTGGAAATGTATAGATTTTGTGCTGAATTGGAATGAAAAAAGTTTCCATGTCTCAGAATTTCCCATGGAATGGAAGTCTGAGTTTCAATCCACTCTACTTAGGACTTGTCTACATAGGGAAATTTACCAGTACAATTATAGTAGTAAGTTTCTCAGTATTGACAAGTTCCTACACATCTGCACTATAATAAACTCTTCCCAGAACATTGGGAAGTACATTGAGGTTTCAAACACAATCAGAACCCATTCAATTACACTCTTGGCAATTTTCCCCCAGTGGCTCATTTTGTACTTGGAAAAAATGCAACAAGTTTGCCATCTAAATAGCAATTTTCCTATAGGTAGGTAGGTAGGTGTGTGCTTTCAGCCAAATAAGCCCAGACTGCTCAAGCTTCAGAAACCGCACATGCACAAATCATTTCCCTTACCTCTGCAGTGGAAGTTAGCACCCAGCAGCTGATCAGTATCCACCAACACTATACAACTCTTCAGGGCAGAAAGTGAAGATTACTATATCCATTTGAAGCTACAGAGGGAATCTAAGGTCAATTTAATGATAATTACTCAATTGAAATTTGGCTAGGAGATCTTAAGTATCATATGCCAACTCTTTGCAGTTCAGGACTTGATTTCAAGAAAGCTTGATTTGAGCCAATACAGAGGAGATGGCATACCAGTTCCTCTCTCGAGCTGCCTTTCTGTTTTCCAGAAAGTCTTCATTAAAGAGAAAAGAAAGCTAATTCTCTAGCTATTATGGTTCCAAAGAAATACTTGGTTTAATTTTTTATGGCTATCTGTTTGAGTCTGCAGAGAGTCTGAAGCAGCTGAGAAGTGTGAACTCCACTTTCAAATGGGCATTAAATGCCAATTATGCTTTAGATGTCAACATCGCTAAGCATTTCACTGCTCAAGGTATGTAAGAAAGATGAGAAAGTGTCATATTATGAAGATCTACACAATCTATTCCAACTGACAGCTCGTTTGGATGTCACAAAATGCATGGCATCTCCAAGGCTCTCCATTTCTAGTCCCCTCCCATCATGTCAAGAAAGAGTCAAATTCAAGTAGCTGGCAGGCCATTTGATCCCCACCAAGGGGAAAGCTAAACAATTGCATCTGAACCCCTGGGTGTATTCAAACTTCAGTAAAGGGGAGCCAAGCAGAGGCCTGACAGCACATGATCAAATTTTTGATCATCTGCAGAATTTTGGGCTGTTGGCATGGATGCAGGCCACTTTGTGTAAGTCACTTGGTTTACTTGATTATTCCTGAAGATGCCAGGAATAGCATATCTCCTGTGCTGTTGAATTTATTAGAGATACTGTGCATCCTATCATAGGAGTTTCAATGCAGTATTAATGAGCAACAGCAGTTGCCAAATAAGCACAGAAGCTCAGCAGTGAAAGTTAACTCTCTCTATCCTCTCACTCCTTCTCTGTATCTCCAATTTGGCTAGAAGTTACCCAGCTACCTCAAAGTCCTCATACAAGAGTTCTAAAGCTGAACTTTAGTGGGGTTTAATTCTAGATGGAATTGAATGCAGCTTCTGAACATTTACAAGGTGGTTGTTGTCTTGTACAGTTAGACACTTGTTGGAACATAACATGATTAGCGTGCAGTACAGAGATATTTAAATGCCTTAATATGACCTCAGTAACTAGAGTCAATTAGCTGTACTTCTTCCTGTCAAAGAGCTTGATTTAGTAGTAGGATAGCCCAGGAATTGATAGTTCAGACTGATAAACAGTAACAGTTGCCAGTGGAGGAGATTAGTTGTTAGGGGGAAAAGGCTGCTGAGCCAAGCTGTGTAAAATATTTTCAATGAAACCTGAAACCAAGCAAGATTCACCTGGTGTTGAGTTTCACTGCAGACATGAAGCTGAGCCCAGGTTTGTTTAAAGATTTCATGCCTTCAGGGGCGGCTCTAGGCACCAGCAAAGAAAGCACGTGCTTGGGGCAGCCCATTTGCAGGGGCAGCAGGGATCCAGCGTGGGAGCTGAGAACCAACAGGGGGCCCTGGGAGCTGTAGTTCCTTGGTTAGCTCGCTGCCTATAGAGCCAGCCCTGGAGCAGGGAAAGAACGACATTTCCCAGCATTCCCTTGGCCACTACCAACAGGAAAGAGGGGAAGGGAGTGAGGTAGCTGAGACCTCATGCTGCAGTGAATGGAGAGCTGCACTGTGAGTAGGGATACCCTATTTTAACGTTCAAAAAATAGGACACTCCACGGGGAGGGAGAGTAGCCCCACCCTGCCCCCATCCACTCCCTCCGACTGCCCCCACAGAAACCCCAACCCATCCAACCCCTCCTGCTCCCTGTCCCCTGATCACCCCCTTCTGGGACTCCTGCCCCTAACTGCCCCCCAGGATCCCACCCCCTATCTAAGCTTCCCTTCTCCTTGTCCCCAACTGCCCCCTCTAGAACCCCACCCCTTACCTGTCCCCTGAGAAACTCCCAGGACTCCCATGCCTATCCAACTGCTGCCTGTCCCCTGACTGGCCCCCCAACCCCTGACCCATCTAACCCCCCCTTCTCCCTGTCGCTGACTGCCCCCACCCCCGAACCTCCGCCCCATCCAATCCTCCTGCCCCCTTACCGTGCCACTCAGACCAGCATGTCTGGCTCCACGCAGCGCCAGACACACTGCTGCATACATGCTGCTGTGCTCCCCCGCAGAGCCACAGCCCTCCCCCCGCAGCACCTGCCTTCCAGATTTGAACACCTCAAAATTCAGGAGTGCTCAAGCTAAGTTTGGGCAGCTGTTACTTCATTTCTCCCAAATCAAATATACTGATCCACTGTAACTTGCTGTAGAAAAAGTAGGATAAAATTGAGCAAGAAATACTTCCCAGTGGTTATTAGGACTGGAATTGCTATTTTCAACAGCCATTGCCTTTTTTGTTTGTTTGTTTAAAAGGAAGACAGTGATATTGCATTGGCTAATTCCCCATAGAAAGAAAGAGAGGAACAAAAGAATAATAAAGGCACCTCAACTTTTCTTCATTTATGTAGGACAATCTTATAATAGGCATCCAGATACCCTCCAATCACACAAGCTGAAAATTGTTCCACTTTACTGCAGTTCTGTAACAATATGGGAACCAATCCTGTCTGTGTTCTGTGCACATCTAAAATTCCTGCTGAATGACCTGCCGTGGGAGCGAGTTACCAGTGACCCAGGGGTGCGGCGGAAGGAGGGTGCAGGTGGGGGGGGGGAGCAGGGTCGGCTCTAACTTTTTTGCTGCTTGGGGCAGCAAAAAAAAGTGTCGCTCCACCGAGCCCCTCCCCCCCCCCGAGCGCCGCACCGCGCCCGCCGGAACCCCCCCCGAGCGCCGCGCTCTACGCCGCCCCCCAGCCGAGCGCCGGAGCGCCCTTGCCAAGCGCCGCCGGAGCGCCCGTCCCCCCTGCGGAATGCCGCGCTGCGCTGCCCCCCGCCACCTCAAGATTGGCCACCCCTTACCAGGTGCCGCCCCAAGCACATGCTTGGTTGCCTGGTGCCTGGAGCCGGCCCTGGGGTGGAGAGAGCCCAGGGCTGGGGCGGCAGGAGGTGTGTGTGTGGGGGGGCAATGGTGGGGGGGAATGAGGGAGCCCAGAGCTGGGGCGGCAGGGGGTGTGGGTGTGGGGGAAGAGCCCAGGGCTGGGGCAGCAGGGGGGTCCGGCGAGGAGCCCAGGGCTGGGATGGGGGGCAGCCAAATTTTTTTTTTTTGCTTGGGGTGGCAAAAAACCTAGAGCCGGCCCTGCATGCCTTTCAAGGAAATACAGACCCAGCTTCAAGAGATTGTTTTGAAGTGAAACTATTTGGATCTCAGTCAAGCCAGAACCAGGTAAAACTTGTGAGGTTTCATTTGAACATGAGACTAGTAGATATGACTATGTGGAGCTAAACCAACAGTGAGATTTAGATTAACACAACCCCATTCCCAGAGATGGTGTTTGCTGAGCTGCACACAATTTTGCTACAATGTCATTAATGCTGTAAGTTACCCACTTGTCCCTTTTAAAATGATATGCTTTATGCAACTACCTTAAAGGTTTCATTTGCAGAAGTTTTTTTCCAGGATAAAGTGAACCCTCAATCAGATATTGCCTCCTGTTAGATTGTTAACTTCAAACAGTCTTCAAGCTTCCTTATGCTTTGACAGCTGCTTTGCCCTGTGTCATTGGTACACAGATGTCCCTTGCTGACAGCAACAGAACCAGATCATTTAGAATTTGCATCATTTGATAATATTGCTGTATTTTTTCCCTTTTGATAAAGCCTTACTCTGGGAGAAGTAAGCCAAGAGCACTACTCATTTAAAAAAAAAAAAAGGTGGGGGGGAAATACATGCATCATTGCTTAAATGGTTAATACCCCTAAGAAATTTCCAGATAGTTTGGATTCTTGCTTTTGTAGAGTTAGCTTGGCAGCAGTGCTGACCTAGGATTAGAATAGTCACTTTGTGTCTTCCCCAGGAAGAAGGGAGCCTTGCCCTCTAATGTAGAGCTCTATTAGTTACAAGCCAGGCTGACCCTCATGAAAGCCTGGTTTGTGTGGAGTCAGAACTCTGGCTCCTTTTAAAAAGAGCAGTATCCTGCAGGGCCCAGCCTGTTCCATTGGGACCATTTGGTGACTTTTGTCTGGTATCTATCTAGTGTTTCCCGCAGGAGTAACTGCCTGCTTAATTTGGAATCAGTAGACAATGTATTTTTAAAACTGGGATAACCCAGTTTATCATCTCAAAGCAGCGCTATACAGAATATAAATCTGAATTAATTTATTCACACTTAGACGTTAGCATTAAGTTAAGGTGGTGTCTCCAATGCTCACAATTTAATTGCAGGTACTATGATTTGGTGACTTTTTTTTTTTTTTTTCCTCTGAGAGACCCAGCTCCTGGAATTCTGCTATTCATGAGACTTCCATTTAGAAATAACATTTCTAATCCTCATGGTTTGAGGGGGGGGGGATTGGAAATGAGAACCCTTGAAAAATCAGAGGCAGAAGGCAAAGAAACAATTGGATTTAAAAACCAATCTCTGACTTTGAGGCCTGACTCATGGTTTTTGGACACTTGGGACTGGCAAACTGAGTAACTCTGGTCTCTTGAGTTTAAGGACTTGCATATATCTTAGCAAAAGTCTGATACAAATTTTATTTTCCCAGTCCCTCACTCCAGAAACTAGGCTATCTTAAAGTCATAATTTCATTCAGTATACTCCAGGAGAACCTTATCTGGTCATTTATAAGGGTATCCTGAATAATACATTTTGTAGTTTTCTTACAGGTTCAATCTACAACCAAAAGACATAGGAATTTACTATGCCCATCTAGACTTCACTTGCACTTAGGGTCACAACCTGTTCAGTTACATCAGTGTAAAACAAAGTTCTGAGAGCAGAATCTAGCCCTTTATTCTAATATGGACAAGCACACAAAGGGCCAGGTTTTTCCTGTTACGACTGTGATGCTACATTTAAACCAAAGGCTCAAAGGCTCTTAATGCTAATTTAGGAAAGACTAGCTTTACAGACTCATCTCCCTCCCCTCCCCCCCATTTTAGGTAGCTCAGGTTACAGTAATTGGACAAGGGAGGAAGAAAAAATGAGACAACCCCCTCTTTCCCCCCCCCCGACACAGAAATGTTGGGGTCTTTCCATTCCTAGAAGAACAAATATCTACACTGGTATGCTTATTGGAAAGTGACTACATGTACCATATATTCAGGACTTCATTTATCTGGTGATCATAATTTTAGGAAGGCAATAAAACATGTACTCCAAGATTAATCTATTACTCTAGACAGTGTTATCTGGGGACCATACACTCTCCAGTAACCATCTGAACCACGCAACTCATTACAGAATGGCCTGTTTGAAAGGTCTTTCCTCATGATAATCACTGATTTTAGCAGATATGGGAGCTGGAATTTACTGATAGCATCTATTGTGTGTGACAGATGGACAATATCCCTTATGGAATCAAGATAAAGTTTAACTTAAATCAATAAAGATTATCGATTAGGATTAACACCTTTGGGGTACCTTGTATTAAAAACAGTTATGTATGTGTTGTTATGGCATTGTACGTACCTTCTCTAGTAGGGAGGCAGATGCAAATGTACCTCCATTATCAACACTTGAAGCCACCCCACCCAAAGAGATACGCATAGACCAGTTCAACCTGGATTCTCCAGGGACCAGGAGATAAAGAAAGGGGTGTTGGATAAACAGACTGATTTTAAACTAGCTCACAGCCACCTTCTTGATTCAGCAAACAGTTGAGATCCCTAGTCCATGGAGGGCCCCAATCCTTAAAGAAGGATTGGAAGGACTGGGCCTACTTAGGCCCCTAAGACTGGGTGCTTGTTCATCACAGCTTCAGCTCAGAACTTGTAACCACAAGAAATTGCCCTTGAGTGGATCTTTGAAGGACTGCTCTTACCAGAATTAACCCAAACCCTAATGTGGATTCTATCGAGATTAGCATGCACCTAGATTCTTTTACTATGTTTTCTCTGTAATACTTTTTACCTTAAGAATAAAGTAAGCTTGCATAAGAAGTACTGTGTGGTACCTTATAACTGTGGCAATTAGACCTGTTAACTATCTCTGAAGTGAAAGCAAGCAGATGTCCTTAGGTATCCTATCTGTGTTGGGAAATACACAGTGAAGACATGGACCTATGCAGCCTGGAGATACCTCGGTCTAAAGGGAGAGAAATGCAGGCCTTCACCCAAGAAAGATGACAGCTGAGGGAGCTGGAAGCCTGAGAGCAGGTGCCCTTGCTAGACTACAAAGGGGAAACAGTGCAGATGCTCTGAACTGTGAAGCTGGGTATCGGGAGAAATGGAGGAACTAGGAATGCATCAATCTCCCTTTCCTCCTCATCTCTACTCAGCTGGAGTTATTGAAACTTGTGCTGTTTGCCATCTTCTTTCCCCCACACACTGCTGAGCTCTCTGGAGCATGGATCACTGTACCTGGGGGTTTATGGGGAGCTTTACAATCAAAGATATTTGGTTGTGATTATCTCATCTCTTCCATACCACTTGTGGGGGCAGTCTTTTGCAGACAAGAACAAGTTGCCAGATTCATAATTCTGAGAATTCAGAGAACTCAAAAGATTTTTTAACCTTGCAGTGAGTGAAGTTATCACGTCACTCATTTAATTAAATATTTGAGAAGAGGGGTGTTCACAGCTGGATGAAATATGCTGTATGTACTACAGTAATTTAATACTTTGCAGCTACCTTGCAGTCTGTTTATTCTATTGTCTTTCAGCTGAAGATCTCAGAGTGCACTCTACACAAGTCTTAACATCCTTCTGAGTACTGTATTAGTACATCTATTCTAGAGAGGGATAAACAGAGGCCGGAGAGAATGTGCTTTGTCCCTGATCACTATCAGAGCAGCAAAGGGAATTCAGGATTCCCAACTCCCCCCATCAACTCCTCCCCCCACCCCCCATCATCCATGCACAGCAATAGTATTCAAGTAATTAGACACACAACAATTTTGGGACCAAATCCTGACTCACTTTTTCTGTGGTTTAGGGGCCTGGCCACACCACTGTGCCAGTGGGTACTAGTCTGATCCTTAGGTGAGAGACCCCCGATGAACTGCTTCATAGCCATCCAAGCCCTGCCTCAGCTTCTGGAGCCTCACAATCCCACTTGGCTTCCAGGGGGACAGCATCTGTGGTGCAGGAATCAAATGCGAATGGAATACATCTTGCAGGGCAAAAAACCTCCAGCAGGTCAGGTGGAATTTTAGGGTACAGACCTCTGTAGCTGTTAAGGTGAAGGAGGTGACATGGGAGAGGGACTGCCTCTACCATTACCTCTGCATGAGGGGCGAAGTCTCCTCAACTGAGTGACAGCCTGGAGACCTGGAGGAAGCTGTGCAGCCCTCAAGCCAAATCTAGGATATAGACCCAGAACAAAGCTTTCAGCAAGCAAGCCCTTCCCCGCTGTCTATATCCCCATATACACCATAGTATCGGAGTGCTAAGAACACATTAATGCCTTTATCAGCACAACATTCCCATGAGGTATCCCCATTTTACATGTGGGGAATGGCGGCAGAGACACTAAGTGACTTACCCAAGGCCACCCGGTTTGTGGCAACGCTGGGATTTCAACCTAGAGGTCTTTAGACTCAGGCCACTCCCCAACCATAATATTCTTTCTCTCTAGATGTACTTAATTTCTCTTGTCCCCACACCCTTCAGCCTTCCTCAGCCACCAGATAGTGTTTTACAGGCTCTGTCTGAGCACCATCAAGTAGCCCCCCTCTTTAGATTCACAGGTGACTATACTAGGGCTACAGCCAGCGCAGGACTCCCCATGAAGCGATTGAGGGCAGGGATGGTAGGATATGTACTGAAAGAGTGACAGACCCACACTGCTAAAGGTCCTGACCATGAAGATGCTGAGAAGTTTGCACTCCATACCACAATGTTCTAAAGAGAAACCAGGCCTCCGCAAAGCTCCCATGATTATTTAGATATATACCTCATCATTGTAGTAAGTACATAGAAAGGAAATACAGGATTTGGGCCCCAGACTTAGAAGTGCAGGAAACTTTATGTGCACCACTGCAGGGCCAGCAGGCAGCTTTCTCTCTCTCTAATGTGTGGGAGGCATAGTATTATTTCTTGTATATTTCTAGAGTTGTCATAGAAGCAACTGGTATATTTTTCAGAAGCAGATCTGTTTTGGTGCTTCCCAAGCTGGTATATTCTGTGCTTTCATGTTTGTGACTTGTCTTTTGGAGAGAGTTTCAAACCCACTTGAACTTTCAGGGTCTCATAGCATGCTGCTCATTTTAATAAGACCCATGTGACTTGTCTACAGCTCCCAGATTTACTTTGAATGGGGCGGATAGTAGGGGACAGAGGGAGTATGGATGAGACATTGCTCAGTAGCTTTTAATTATTAGTACAAAAGTTAACATTGTTTACTGAGAATTACTTAAATGTCAAATATTTTTGGAAATAGTGTAGTACATTAAGTCTTAAATGAAAGTCAGAGAGACTGCCCAGGAGTCAACACAGGACTCAATATGTGAATTCATTGAGTATGAGCCAGCCCAACTCCCCTGTAGGATTTTCCCCATACAGAGGAACAGAAATTGTATGAACTCAGAATTAGGCCAGGGCCATCCAGGCAGATACTCTCAGCCCCATCCACATCCCACTGTGCCCCAGAGCAGCAAGGTTCCAGGAGCAGCTACAATATCATAAGCTCCCTTGCTGGTTGCTCCACCCCCTTGAAGAGGGTGGGGGAATTCAGAGTCATTATCTCACTTGGGTATTTCCTGCCAATATGTGAGAGGTGGGAAAGGCTGTGGAGAAATAAAACAGAGGGCAGCCATTCCTGCTGCCTCTGGTCCAATCCCAGCACAACACCCTCACAGGAGCTTCTCTCGGGTTAGGAAATGGGGACAATTCTGTAAAGATATTGATCTCTGAGGGCGGAGAGGAGCAAAACAGGAAGCAGTCCCTTCCACTCATGGAAGTGACAGGGATGATCTGGCCCTCTTTAATAACCAGGCACTGCAGGTAGTTACTAAACATCACAAGTTCTGGTGATACAGGGAAAATGAAGAGCTTCACAAAGGGCATTTGTAACTAGTACTGAGTTCAAGTTCTGTCACTGTCCACATTGACTTAGGGTATGTCTACAGTATGAAATTAGGTCAATTTTATAGAAGTCAATTTTTTAGAAATCAATTTTATACAGTTGATTGTGTACGTCTCCACTAAGCGTATTAAGTCGGCGGAGTGCATCCTCACTACCATGGCTAGCATCGACTCACGGAGTGGTGCACTGTGGGAAGCTATCCCACAGTTCCTGCAGTCTCCACTGCCCATTGGAATTATGGGTTAAGCTCCCAATGCCTGATGGGGCAAAAACATTGTCGCAGATGGTTTTGGGTATATGTTGTCACTCTCCCCTCCCTAACCTCCATGAAAGCAACTGCAGACAATCATTTGGTGCCTTTTTGTCTGGGTTACCTGTGCAGATGCCATAGCATGGCAAGCATGGAGCCCGCTCAGCTCACTGCTGCTGTTGCGAGCATTGTAAACACCTCGCACATTATACTGGAGTATGTGCAGAATCTGGCTAAGAGATGGCAGCACGAGGACGATTGTGATGAGGACATGGACACAGACATTTCTGAAAGCACAGGCTGTGGCAATTTGGGACATCATGACAGCTGGTTGATACAATGGAACGCCGATTCTGGGCCCGGCAAACAAGCACAGACTGGTGGGACCGCATAGTGTTTGCATGCATAAGGCCACTTTCCTGGAACTCTGAGTTGCTTTCCCCCGTCCTGAAGTGCAGGAATACCAAGATGAGAGCTGCCTTGACTGTTGAGAAGCAAGTGGCGATAGCAGTCAGGCATTGCAAGCTTCCACAGTGCTACCAGTCAGTCGGGAATCAATTTGGAGTGGGCAAATCTACTGTGGAGACTGCTGTGATTCAAGTAGCCAATGCAATCACTGACATTCTGCTATCAAGGATAGTGACTCTGGGAAATGTGCAGGTCATACTGGATGGCGTTCCTGCAATGGGTTTCCCTAACTGTGGTGGGGCGATAGACGGAACGTATATCCCTATCTTGGCATCGGACCACCTTGCCAACCAGTACATAAACCAAAAGGGGTACTTCTCAATGGTGCTGCAAGCACTGGAGGATCACAAGGGACTTTTCTTGGACATCCCACGTTGATGTCAGTGAAAGGTGCATGACGCTCGCATCTTTAGGAACTCCAGGCTGTTTGAACAGCTGCAAGAAAGGATTTACTTCCCAGACCAGAAAATTACTGTTGGGGATGTTGAAATGCCAATAGTTATCCTTGGAGACCCTGCCTACCCCTTGCTCCCATGGCTCATGAAGCCATATACAGGCTTGGACAGTACTAAGGAGCAGTTCAACTATAGGCTGAGCAAGTGCAGAATGGTGGTAGAATGTGCCTTTGGACATTTAAAAGCTCACTGGCACTGTTTGCTGACTAGGTTAGACCTCAGCACAACCAATATTCCCATTGTTATTACTGCTTGCTGTGTGCTCCATAATATCTGTGAGAGTAAGGGGAAGATGTTTATGGCAGGGTGGGAGGTTGAGGCAAATCGCCTGGCTGCCAATTTTGAATAGCTAGACACCAGGGTGATTAGAAGAGCACAGGTAGGTGCGCTGCGCATCAGAGAGGCTTTGAAAACCAGGTTCATGACTGGCCAGGCTATGGTGTTACAGTTGTGTGTGTTTCTCCTTGATGCAAACCCACCCCCTTTGTTGATTTTAAGTCCCTGTAAGCCAACCACTCTCCCCCCTTCGATCACAGCTGGCAAAGGAAATAAAGTCACTATTGTTTTGAAACCATGCATTCTCTCTTTATTAATTTTTTAAAAAGTGAGATAACTGACAGGGTAGCCTGGGTGGGGTAGGGGAGGAGGGAAGGACAAGGCCACATTGCTTGTTGTAGCCACACAACAAATCAAAACAATTTGAACGACAGCCTTCTGTTGCTTGGGCCATTCTCTGGAGTGGAGTGGCTGGGTGCCCAGAGCCTCTCCCTCCCCCCCGCGTTCTTGGGTGTCTGGGTGAGGAGGATATGGAACTTGGGGAGCTGGGTAGGCGGTTGTACAGTGAATGCAGCAAGGGTCTGTGCTCTTGTTGGCTTTCCTGCAGCTCCACCAGACGCCTGAGTATGTCCGCTTGCTCCCCCATTAGCCTCAGCATTGCATCCTGCCTCTTCTCATCGTGGTCACTTAATGCTTTCCTGGACTCTGCCACTAATGCCTCCATGCATTCAGCTGTATCCTATCAGTGCAGGAGGACTGCTTGAGCTTGGAAAACATGTCATTGCAAGTGTGTTTTTTTCCCGCCTTCTAATCTGCAATAACCACAGGGACGGAGATGATGGGGGAGCATAGAAACATTTGCACCTGTGGGGGGATAAAAAGGGAGAGTAAAATTTAAGATACCTTTCTGAGAACAAAAGGGAGACTCTTTCACAGTGAATCAAGCAATTCACAGCAGACAGCACATGTGCTTTAGGTACAAGGTCGCATTTTGCCTTTTATATTGAGCGCCTGCCAGTATGGTGACACATCACACACGGCTGGGCAACAGAATTCGGTTTCCAGGCAGCCATGGTAAGCCAAAGGGTACGTGGGGTTGGCTTCTAATGCCTCGATAACATGTGGGAATGTTTTCAAACTGCGGCACCCTCCTTTCCCATATCAAGCAATGCTGGTTGGGTTTTCCATTTAAAAGGCGAGGCTGTGGTTTTCAGGTGGATGTACAGCACACACCTCTCCCCACCCACCGCATGGCTATTGTCTGGGATGATCCCTTCATCCCACCATTTGGCTATTCTCAGGACCACCTTTTAGCCAAGGGCAAACAGCCCAGCATGAACAGGTCCTTTTACTGTTCCCTTACAAAAATTCCCTTATTTCAACCAGGTGACCATGAATGATATCACTCTCCTGAAGCCAACACAGAAAGATATAGACCGAATGTTGCTTGAATGTGACCAAAACCCATGACCATTCGCTGCCGTGGTTTGTGCTGCAATGATTCCAGACTATTTGCTACTGGCTTGGCGTGGTAAAGTGTCCTACCGTGGAGGATGAAATAAGGCAGCCCTCCACAGAAACCTTCTGCAAAGGCTTTCACAGTACCTCCAGGAGAGCTTCATGGAGATGTCCCTGGAGGATTCCCACTCCATCCCCAGACACATTAACAGACTTTTCCAGTAGCTGTACTGGCCACAAACGCATCCTAAGTCTTCAGGGCAAATCAAACATTAAACACTATTGCTTTTAAACCCTCTACTGTAGTTACAAATGTGCACTCACCAGAGGGACCTTCTCCGCCTTCAGGGTTGGGGATCCCACCTTGGGAGGTTATTGGCTCCAGGGTGATGAAAAGGTCCTGGCTGCCGGGGAGAACGGATTCTCCACTTGCCTGCTGAGCACTCTCCTCCTCCTCATCCACAAAATCTCCTCTGTGTTGCATGAGTCTCCCCCCCTCCCCCCTGCAGGTGTCCACAGACAGTGGTGGGGTAGTGGTAGTGTTCCCCCCCCCCCAGAATACCATGCAGCTGATCATAGAAGCGGCATGTATGGGGCTCTGATCCAGAGCGACCATTTGCCTCCTTTGTCTTTTGGTAGGCTTGCCTGAGCTCCTTGACTTTCACGCAGCACTGCTGCGTGTCCCTGTTGTAGCCTCTGTCCATCATGCCCTGTGTGATTTTGGCATATGTATTAGCATTTCTTCTTTTTGATCGGAGTTCTGCCTGCACAGATTCTTCTCCCCATACAGCAATCAGATCCAGTGTCTCTTGTTCACTCCATGCTGGAGCTCGTTTGTGATTCTGGGGGGACTGCATGGTCACCTGTGCTGCTGAACTCACCACACTGACCAAATAGGAAATGAAATTCAAAAGTTCCCAGGGCTTTTCCTGTGTACCTGGCTAGTGCATCGGAATTGAAAGTGCTGTCCAGAGCGGTCACATTGGAGCACTCTGGGATAGCTCCCAGAGGCCAATAACGTTGATTTGCATCCATACTACCCCAAAAATCGACCCAGCAAGGTCAATTTTAGTGCTACTGCCCTCGCTGGGGAGGAGTACAGAAATCGATTTTAAGAGCCTTTTAGGTTAGTGGAACGGGGCTGCTTGTGTAGACTCATTCATTATAAAATAGACCTAACTTTGTAGTGTAGACCAGGGCTTAGTTTCAGTTGATCTCAACAAGAGTTGAGCATGCTTATCTGAGGGCAGAATTTGGTCCATGGGTAGTTGGTTTCCTTCAACACTACAAAGAGCATTAGTAGACCTATGAAGTCTGCATCCTTAACTAGCTTTTCACCTTACTGAAGGGGTCTTCTGAAAAGACATTAATACATGCAGGGCCGGCTCCAGGCACCAGCAAACCAAGCAGGTGCTTGGGGCGGCACATTTTCAAGGGCAGCATTCTGACCGCTTTTTTTTTTTTTGCTTCAGGTGGCAAAAGCCTAGAGCTGGCCCTAGCAGCAGCAGGGCGTTGTGCGCAGTGGTGCCTTGGGGCCGCTGCAGTTCACGCCATGGGGGAACAGCGCCCGCACCTTGTGGCTGGGCTGGGCAGGCTCCGAGTGGGGGACACTCAGGCTGGGGGCCGCCCCTCGGGGCACACAGAGCTGCCTGCAGATGCCGCACGGCGCCCCCCCCCCACCGCTGCATCCGGGGCTGGGCGAAGCGGCCCCAGCCGCCCAGGGACTGTGGCAGGGCGGCTAGAAGCAGCAGCGGGGCCCATAGAGGGCAGGGCGCTGCCGTGTGGGGCCCACATCCCGCTCTCCAGGGCTCCACTCCCTCCGCCGGAGCGATCCCCCCGGCTCTGCCCTCCCGGGTCCCAGCCGGTCCTGGAGGTAGGAGTCCTGGCTGGAGGGACCCTGGGCTGAGGCGCAGCCTGGGAGCCCCACTGCTTACCCTGACCCTGCCAGCACTGGACCAGCTGGAGGTGAGGGGGTAGTGGGCAGAGTCAGCACTGGTGTAGGGGAGGAGAGAGCCCAGGGCTGGGGCGGCAGGGGGGTGCGGGTGGGGCGGGGCGGGAGGGCGGCCAAAATTTTTTTTTTATTGGGGCAGCAAAAAACCTAGAGCCAGCCCTGAATACATGGACCATTTTACCCACTTACTGCTTCTCCAGGATTATAACATTCACCTGCTTACACTGTTTTGTTTGATTAGCATGCCTCTTCCTCTGGAGCCTGTAACATCAGCTGATAGTGTGCCCTTTATCTTTTGTAAGTCACCAAAGCTCCACTGACGTCAATGAAGCTATACTGATTTACACCAGCTGAGGTGTAGCTTGAACCAAGTAATTCAGTCTAGGAGTGCAGTCCTGCTGCACTTACTCAGAGTTTGATCCTGTGATGTGAGACTGCCTCTCTGGAGGTGCTAAAGTGCACTAAATTTCTCTTGTCTTGTCTTATGAAGAGCTTTGCAACCTCAAAGGCCCTTGAAGACATCAAGTGTCTACACTGTGCCTTGCAAGTCTGGAATTCCAAGAGATCATAAAATGACCAATTCCCTTTCTACTATCAGAAAAAGCTATGGATTATATAGTCTCCCACCCCCGCTTTAGGTGAGGGTCTATAGGAGTGAGCACTTTTCCCCTACAATATGTTAGCTTCACTAGATGGCTGTTTCGGCACATATATCAGTGTCTCAGATCTCTTACCTCAACCTAAAGTGATCAGCAGCTACCTCTGTTTCTCTTTCAAATAAGAAACTGTTTAATCCTCCAGCCACATTGAGCACCACTCCTTCCAGGTTATTGGAGATCTAAAACTAACGGCTAGCCTGGCCACAAGAGTCCAACCAAATAACCTACCTCCTCATGGAGTTCTTCCTTCCCAATTGTTTCTTCTGAGGCCTGACTCATGGCTGTGGCTGGGGTACACTGCTCAAAGGTACCTAGACAAAAGGGTCCAAATAAACAGTATCCAACCACATCTGGTCCTGAACTCTGTGACCCTAAAAACCCCTCAATGCCAACTGGCAAGGGGGTAAACAGATTGAACCAGGATGTACATACCAGAATCAGGACAAAGGAAAGCCAAGTCGTACTGCTTATGAATATCTTTGTAAAAATCTATGTACTGATACTATTTAAAGCATTTCATATACATAATGGAAGTATGCTCTTATAGTTTGTATCAAGGAGTTAATTCTCAGCAAAGGTGAAGAACTGAGTTCCTGCCAGACCAGAGTTGTTTATCCATTTATCGGTAGAAATGTGAATTGAGTATTATCACAATCACCAGTCAGATTGAAAGACAGTTGAAGGATTGAGAGATTTAACAGGAAGAGAAGAACAGTGGGGACGGGGGAATGGGAAGAAAAGAGCCTTAGAATCATAGAATATCAGGGTTGGAAGGGACCTCAGGAGGTCATCTAGTCCAACCCCCTGCTCAAAGCAGGACCAATTCCCAACTAAATCATCCCAGCCAGGGCTTTATCAAGCCAGGCCTTAAAAGCCTCCAAAGAAGGAGACTCCACCACCTTCCTAGGTAACACATTCCAGTGTTTCACCACCCTCCTAGTGAAAAAGTTTTTCCTAATATCCAACCTAGACCTCCCACACTGCAATGCTCCTTGTTCTGTCATCTGCCACCACTGAGAACAGCCGAGCTCCATCCTCTTTGGAACCCCCCCCTCAGGTAGTTGAAAGCAGCTATCAAATCCCCCCTCATTCTTCTCTTCTGGAGACTAAACAATCCCAGTTCCCTCAGCCTCTCCTCGTAAGTCATGTGCTCCAGACCCCTAATCATTTTTGTTGCCCTCCGTTGGACTCTTTCCAATTTTTCCACATCCTTCTTGTAATGTGGGGCCCAAAACTGGACACAGTATTCCAGATGAGGCCTCACCAATGTCGAATAAAGGGGAACGATCACGTTCCTCGATCTGCTGGCAATGCCCCTACTTATACAGCCCAAAATACCGTTAGCCTTCTTGGCAACAAGGGCACACTGTTGACTCATATCCAGCTTCTCATCCACTGTGACCTCTAGGTCCTTTTCTGCAGAACTACTACCCAGCCATTCGGTCCCTAGTCTGTAGCAGTGCATGGGATTCTTCCGTCCTAAGTGCAGGACTCTGCACTTGTCCTTGTTGAATCTCATCAGGTTTTTTTTGGCCCAATCCTCTAATTTGTCTAGGTCCCTCTGTATCTGATCCCTACCCTCTAGTGTATCTACCACGCCTTATCTGGGGATGCACTTCACAGGTTTACTGGACAATAACTGGCGGATAAGGAAAGCACCCTATTATCCTACAACTAGGAAGTAAATAAACTGCATCCACATTCATGAAAACAAGATCACAACTAGCCTTGGTTGGAAATGCTGCAAAAGACTTTGGGGGCAAGATAAAACTGCTCTAGATAGGGGGTTAGCCTGTTAAGTTAAAGCTCTAAAAAGCATGTTATGATTTTGTTTTCTATGTAATCCTTTTGTTTCCATTATTCTTACCAACCATCTCTTAAATTTTAACCTTTGAGAATAAATCTGTGGTTGCTTTCACTGTAACATAACTCAGCGCTCAAGGAGTTGATCCTGGGTTGACTCATTCAAGCTGGTGTGTTCACTGTTCTATTGGGGCCATAGGCCTGATATTACTGAATGTTCAGTGGATAACACTCTTCAAAAGGTAAGCTGAACACTACCAGGGGAATGCTTCAAAGGACCTCGAGGACTGAGGTGCCCCTATTGTTACCCTGCAAGGCAAAGTAAGGACTGGCATAGTCCAGAGAAGACTTGTTGGGTGGCCAACAGATTGGAGGTGTCTGGGAGCTGGGCCCCAGTTATGCACCAGCAAGTGTCTCCTGGAAACAAGGGGACTCTCGGTCCTGGGTACTCCAAGAACCATCATAGACTCATCAGGAATATAACCAGCTTCCCATACACCTATAGCAGGAAGTGGATGAATGGGGACATCCTTTCTCCCTCTTTGGAAGCCTGGACTCTGGAAAGCAAGTAGATACTCGCCCTAGGCTTTCCACATGCTACTACAGAGTCTACCCAGAACACTCTTCAGACAAAGTGCACGCACGCACACACACACACTCTCTAAATAAACTCTTTTGCCCATCATTTATCCTTCCCCACTCTCTCAGCTTTAAGGCACCTTTAGGTACTATACAGGCTCCTTCTGGAGAGGACCCCACACAGACCCAAGCAGCTACCACTCTCATCACATGTGTGTCAAGAGTCACCTAAGAGGTATACCCACTTTCTGTGTCTTATATGCCTACACTTTCCCGGAACACACTGCTGCACATCCACAACTCTCAACAGCCCTTGGAAAAACAACTCCTAAAATCCCCTTGTTCTCAGGTGAGAGGGAAAACAAGCTACAAACCTAGCACAGCCTCTCTTAAAGGGCCACTATGTCCTGTCCAAATATGGAATTGCATAAATGTGGGCCAAGTTCTGTTCACCCTAGTGTAATTCCAGAGCAGCTTCACCTGACTCTGGGTTTATACCAATGTAAACAAAAGCAGATTTCGGCCCTGAGCATATAATCAGTTCAAAGGATCTGGCAGCACAAACAGGCTTTGTTTTTTCTCCTTGACACAGGAGAGTACAATCTGTGACTCCACAAGAACTTGAAGTTAAAGATTCTGGATATTACCGCATAGTACAGAAACAACAGCTTCTGGATACTGCTGCAAGCAAGCCAGCCTGCAGCACTACCCACAGCACTTATCAGGAGTTACCTAAAGGGGAAATCAGTAGTAAAAAATCAGTCAGAGTTGACTTTTTGGTTGTATGAATTAGCAGTAATTATATACTAAAAGCAAAACTGCAGTGTAATTGTGATGTATCTACGCTTCAATTACAGTGTCTATTTTAGAAAGTATGAACTAAAGTTGATTCAGTAAAGAACAGAAACAGTAAGGAAGTTCTCAAGTAATAGTGCATATTATAAAAGCAACTTATAAGTAAGGAGTCACTGAGGATTAAGGACTGGAAGGTGAAGCTATTGCTATATTAGATTTTTGAAAAATCTAAATATTTGAGGGGGAAAAATATGAGTCTGATCTATAACAGTTTCATATTAGCAAGTTATTCATGGGCAGAAGTGGTAGGAAAACATTGAAATTGGTCTTTCTTCTAGAATCATAGAAGAGGGGGAAAGACTTTAGGTCTTCCAGATGCAGTACCTTCTTCTAGTCCTTTGTCTAGTCTAGTTGTAGGTCTCCAGTTATTTACATCACTTCAGAGCACACTTCATAAATACAATCAGGAAAAACTTCCTGACAGTTAGCTTAGATTTACGTTTTCTTAACTAGGAGTAAAAGGATGAAATTCTCTCTTTGTATCATCCTAGATAATTCTCCTCCTGCCTGAGTATTAACACCCTTCAGATATGTTCATAATGTCCTTAGACTTTGATTCAAGCATACGCTTAATGGTATCCCTCTTCGAGAGCACATTAAGTGCATGTTTAGCCTTAATCACATGCTGAAGTGCTTTCCTGAATAAAGATGAAAGTTAGCACTCAGCCTAGCTTTTAATAATGTCCTCAAATCAGTTTTCCCTGATTTTTGTTTTACTCTTCTGTAAAACTAATCGTATAACATAGATAGATCAAAGATAGTGGAAGTCAAAGATGACTAAAAACAAAATATTGGACCAATATGAAGGCTACTTTGGAGTCATTACAACTGTCTCAATATGACTGCTACATAGCTTACATACAAAAAAATCTGTAGAGAATTTTAGCTGGATGTATGTTGCTGCTTTCCTTTAATTAAAAAAGGAAAGTGTTCTCCAAAATAATCAAAGACATCAATCTACAATAAATACCAATGGCTTATGATTCTAAAGTTTTTAAAGGCAGCTGGTAAGAAATTATTTTCAGCAGCTTCTAGCTTTTTTCTTAAAAATCTTAGAGCATCCTTTAATGTTGTACTGTCTCTGTTGAAATCCTTTAAGGAAAGTCAGGCTGGAGGGAATTTTAATGGCTAAGTTATGCCCTTTTGAAGACATGAACCCCACAACAGTTTTAACTACAGCATCACTAACAATGTGATAATACTAATACTATTATCTAGGAGGAGCCATGGCTACATTTGACAACACAGAGCACAGTATACCAGATGATGCTCTAGAGTAGTGTCATGCAAAAGAATAAATAAAACTTGTTCTATCAGTATTATAGATACTACAGGAGAAAAAAGACAAGCCATCATACCTTTCAGACTGGTATCTTTCCATTTGTATGTTGCCATCCAAACTTGAGTGGATAACTCATTCTTCCCCCTTCCAAAATTATGGCTCTGGGAAAGTCTCATATTAAACACATGCCAGGACAAACCAAGCATCTATTTGGTACACACAAGGCTCTATTTCTTCTCATTGCCTACCAGCTCAGCCCCATCTTATAGGGCAACTCTCACCCCCAAATTCCATTTCACCTAAGCTGTTTTTTCATTCTTAAGATGATTTTTATTACAGTAGGACCTACATACCCCAATCAAGGCCCCAGTGTGCTAGGCACCGTACACCATAGTGAAAAGATAACTTTGGTTGCAAGCTTTTTGAGCAAGGTCTTTCTTCCTGGATTAGGAATTCTCAATATAACTTTTAAAAATAAATAAATGCTCAAACAGGCATCTAGATTAGCTTTCACTCTGCAGGTTAAATGACTTAAATTGTACATACTATATATATATTTAAAAGCCTCCTTACACTTAAAATTCATGTATTAAACATTGGAACAAGGACTTACCAGTCTAGCTTTGGGTCTATCTTTTGCCTTAGTTTCTCCTCACACAGAAGAGTGCTCTGAATCTTCCAGCTGAAGTGATTTAGACCTTCAACCAAGTAGAGAATTCCGTCCTTTCTGGATTGTTAAGAGGTGGGGGGAGGAGTTTTTCACTCCAGTCTTTAACTGGGCACAGTTATTGCTTCTCAAGGGTCTTGTTTCTCTTCCACAACACTGTCC
This sequence comes from Trachemys scripta elegans, assembly GCF_013100865.1. Taxonomy (NCBI): domain Eukaryota; kingdom Metazoa; phylum Chordata; order Testudines; family Emydidae; genus Trachemys; species Trachemys scripta. The sequence goes on from NC_048305.1 coordinate 55,503,223, forward strand.
CCTGAGTTCAGCTTTAGCCTCTGCTAGGTTAGACTCAGTATTTCCATCTGCCCCTTGTTTGCAAGGGTCACTACCTTACTTCGCTAAGCCTAGGTAGCATTACAGGGCAAAGTCACATCCATCTTTTTATATAGGTTCCAGGAATGCTGGAACAATGTGCATAGTGGGGGCAGGGCCGGCTCTAGGTTTTTTGCTGCCCCAAGCAAAAAAGATTTTGGCTGCCCTCCCCCACCCCACCTGCACCCCCCTGCCTCCCCAGCCCTGGGCTCCCCACCAGTGCTGACTCTGCCCGCTACCCCTTCACCTCCAGCCGGTCCAGCACTGGTAGGGTCAGGGTAAGCAGCGGGGCTCCCGGACCACGCCTCAACCCAGGGTCCCTCCAGCCAGGACTCTTACCTCCAGGACCGGCCGGACCCAGGAGGACAGAGCCAGGTTACCGCTCCAGCAGGGGGCTGAGGAGCCAGGGCAGGGTAGCCCCAGAGGGAGCAGAGCCCCGGAGAGCGGGACGCGGGCCCCGCATGGCAGCGCCCTGCCCTCTATGGCCCCACTGCTGCTTCTGGCCACCCTGCCGCAGTCCCTGGACAGCTCAGGCCGCTTCGCCCAGCCCCGCCGCTGGGGGTGGGGGGCAGCCACCATGCGGCATCTGCAGGTGGCTCCGTGTGCCCCAAGGGGCGGCCCCCAGCCCAAGTGTCCCCCACTCAGTCAGCATGGATTCACGAAGGGGAAGTCGTGCCTGACTAACCTAATTGCCTTCTATGATGAGATAACTGGCTCTGTGGAGGAGGGGAAAGCAGTGGATGTGTTATTCCTTGACTTTAGCAAAGCTTTTGATACGGTCTCCCACAGTATTCTTGCCGCCAAGTTAAAGACGTATGGGCTGGATGAATGGACTGTAAGGTGGATAGAAAGCTAGCTTGATCGTCGGGCTCAACAGGTAGCGATCAATGGCTCCATGTCTAGTTGGCAGCCGGTTTCAAGCGGAGTGCCCCAAGGGTCGGTCCTGGGGCCGGTTTTGTTTAATATCTTTATTAATGATCTGGAGGATGGTGTGGACTGCACTCTCAGCAAGTTTGCAGATGACACTAAACTAGGAGGCGTGGTAGATACACTAGAGGGTAGGGATCGGATACAGAGGGACCTAGACAAATTAGAGGATTGGGCCGAAAAAAACCTGATGAGGTTCAACAAGGACAAGTGCAGAGTCCTGCACTTAGGATGGAAGAATCCCATGCACTGCTACAGACTAGGGACCAAATGGCTAGGTAGCAGTTCTGCAGAAAAGGACCTAGGGGTCACAGAGGACGAGAAGCTGGATATGAGTCAGTGTACTCTTGTTGCCAAGAAGGCTAACGGCATTTTGGGCTGTATAAGTAGGGGCATTGCCAGCAGATCGAGGAACATGATCGTTCCCCTTTATTCGACATTGGTGAGGCCTCATCTGGAATACTGTGTCCAGTTTTGGGCCCCACACTACAAGAAGGATGTGGAGAAATTGGAAAGAGTCCAACGGAGGGCAACAAAAATGATTAGGGGTCTGGAGCACATGACTTATGAGGAGAGGCTGAGGGAACGGGGATTGTTTAGTCTCCAGAAGAGAAGAATGAGGGGGGGATTTGATAGCAGCCTTCAACTACCTGAAGGGGGGTTCCAAAGAGGATGGAGCTCGGCTGTTCTCAGTGGTGGCAGATGACAGAACAAGTAACAATTGTCTCAAGTTGCAGTGTGGGAGGTCCAGGTTGGATATTAGGAAAAACTATTTCACTAGGAGGGTGGTGAAACACTGGAATGCGTTACCTAGGGAGGTGGTGGAGTCTCCTTCCTTGGAGGTTTTTAAGTCCCGGCTTGACAAAGCCCTGGCTGGGATGATTTAGTTGGGAATTGGTCCTGCTTTGAGCAGGGGGTTGGACTAGATGACCTCGAGGTCCCTTCCAACCCTGATATTCTATGATTCACTCGGAGCCTGCCCGGCCCAGCCACAGCGCAAACTGTAGCGGCCCCAGGGCACCACTGCGCACTATGCGCTGCTGCTGCTAGGGCCGGCTCTAGGCTTTTGCCACCCGAAGAAAAAAAAAAAAAAAAAGGACAGTTAGAATGCTGCCCTTGAAAATGTGCCGCCCCAAGCACCTGCTTGGTTTGCTGGTGCCTAGAGCCAGCCCTGAGTGGAGGTTCTGAGAGCCATTGAACCAAACTGTAAACCCAGTATAACAGAGAAACCACTTCAAGCCAGGGTTTGCAACAGCACCCCCTATTCCAGCACCTCTGATAGAATCCCAGTCCTCAGAACCCTCAACAACTAGTCCAGCCACACCTCTAGAGCCTCAGCTGTCTCATCTTTTCTTCCCAGGAACTCTTCCTACACTCCCAGCCCTTCCACTCTTATAGAACCCTGACTTTCCAGGGCTGCGCTCCCAGAAATCCATCTTCATTCAGACCCCTCAGAAGTTGCTTTTCACTAGACTCCCCACAGACTGTTCTTATGCAGGCCTAGGTTAATCACATGATCCACCTGCTACATTACATTGCTCATTTCCTACACCTGGGGAGGTAAATTAAGTGTGGCACAGGTGTAGTTAAGCCCCAACCCTCTTAAAGGACCAGCTCACCCTGTGACAGCACATCCCTGTTATAGAATTTTTACCCGTTTTTTATTCATTTTGGGTCAGACCCTCTAAGGTATTTAGGCTTCTAACTTCCATTGATTTCAGTAGAAATTTGGAACCTAAATATATTTGAGGATCTGTTCCTTTACCCCAAATACTAAGGACCAGATTCTCAGCTGATGTAAATCAGCACAGCTCCACTGAAGTAATTTACACCAGCTGAGAATCTGGCCCTTCGTATTCAGGGTAAAATTCAGGCCAATTAAGGTCAATAACAAAATTCCCATTGGCTTCAGTGGGGATAGAATTTCATTCTTGTTATTTAATAAATGTCTATTTAAAACTAAATATTTTTAATCTACTACTGATAAAGTTTTTAAATTTAAAAAAATCTGCCGTTGCTCTTAAAAGATAGTTGACACTGCTTGTTAACCATATTTACACTCACATAATATAATTGCAGGCTAAGGGATGGGCTGATCCACAATTACAGAGATAGCACTGCTAAATTTCATATTCTGGGCTTTAAACTTTAGTAGATTTTTATGGGAGTAGAAGGTCACTTTACTAGCTATATTTATCACTTGACAATTAACAGAAAGGAAAAAATAGAGCCTTTTGCTCTCAAACTAGAACATAAGGTCAGAATCATGACTGGCATTGGCAAGGGTAGGAAGAATCCAGCGATATTAGTGGTTCCTCAGAGCACAAATAATCACTATTAGAATGTTGGCAGCAGTCATGGTCTGATACGCTGTGCCGAATGGGCTAGCAAACAGTATTCTTCTCATGACCTGAGCTGTTTCCCAGTTGTAGACACAGTTCCTAAAAAAAATTAATAATAACAAATTAAAAACAATGTGCTCAATCTTTCTCGTCACTTCCTGGCATATGAAATTTAAAAAACATCAGGAGAAAAATACCATTTGTTTCCAGAGTCCTTGGGGAACAGAGACACGAAACTTGGACATGACTCAGAGGCTCGTCTAGAAGACAACATTTGTCACACTTCCCAATATTTAACTGATCTAAGAAGCTAGTATCTGTAGCAAATACATGAACTATAATTTAAGTCATTTCCCTACAGGGGGATCTATTCTGATCTCTGTTCACAACTGAACTCCTATTATTAGCAATGATGGGCGCTGTATGCATATTGAAGAAAATTCACACTTATGCTGTTTTGGTAGTCTGTCTCCAGCATACTCTTGTTTGGTGCTGGCTATACTTAACCCTGCCAGTGCTAATAATGGTTCCAGCTTGTGGACAAATTCTCGCAAAGTTTTGAGGATAAACCTTTCCTCTAATCTCTTCTATCCCTCATCTAATTTCCCCAGACCCCCACCATCCCATACATTCCTCCTCTTCTCCCCAGGAGAAATGTATGATGCAAAGTTGAGATTTTGGAAACTATCCTGTCCCTAGTTAAGATATAACATAACCAGCTGGGCAGTGATGATACAGTTCATATACATCAGATGCTAATTCTGCAATGTTAGTGAAAATAATGCAGTGTAAGTAAGGGATAAGTGCAGACTTAGAGTTAAGGGGAATGTTCATCTGGGACCGGCCTTTTTTTTTTTTTTTTTAAAGTTATGTGAGTGAAAGAGGAATGGGTGTCCTACCTGCAACTGGCCTCTTCACTAGGACCAATCCTGTGTTCTAACTTCTATTCATCTTTGACTTTAGTGACAGCTGCTTTCGTACAACCAAGAACCGAGTCTTGGCTGAAATACATTGGTCACAATTAGTCTTCAAAGTGCATATAGGCCCCTATCAAAAGACACAAGTGACATGGTTGTGTTTCCTCATTCTTTGTAGTATTTCCCCAAATACTCTTCATTACTCAATAATACAGAAGGCAGAGACCTACTCCTTACACTGCCAGACAGGGGAATTCACCTCAGACTAAATCTCCTGCTGCCCGCATACCAACAGCTGGAAAGGGTTGGTGTGATGAGGCAGTGTTCCACACTTAGGCCCAGATATTCAAAGGTATTTAGGCTAACATTGAAGATTTGGGTTTTACACCATAATCAAGATCTAATTGTTTAAACTAGGGAGCTGTATAAAATAGCTGTCTAGGACAGAGAGAGTATCATTGAATTAGCTCAAGTTTAATAGAGAAGAGAGTCTGTTATAATGAGGTAGGAAGGCTCATTTTAGTTTAGCCAAGAGGGCAGATTTGGGGTGGGATTTTTGGCTTCTTGATTGTGTTATTTTAAACATTTTTATCTAGAGTTCCCTGATACACCCTTCTAACAGTGAGCTTGATACTAGGGTCTGTTAGACTTAGAAAACACTTCTCTTGAGAGCTCTTCCACAGTCCTGCAGATCTTACTCTTGGGGCATTTTTCTTTATATTCAGGCTGGTTTATTCCTTTGGTCAATGTCATCCTATGACTCCCATAAACAGCTCATGTATATTTAACATACTAGAGCGTCTTTCATGCAAAGATTCCAAATAGGATGACAAACTACACAGAAACTAGCATTAAGGCCACATCCAACAATTATTCTTCTCCCTTAAACGCCCACTTTAAAGTATGCTCACAGATTCCAATACAACTTTGGCTGACACTTAGAGATCACCATTCTAGGAATCTGATTTTGCTGACCCCTTGAATAGTTTAAATTGATTCTATACACTGGGATCACTACATCTGTCACTGAAATGCACTCACCTCTGATGTAGAAGGCAGCAGATTTTAAACAGCATGCAGCTGCATTACACACAGTCCAGGTCAACAAATGAAATATATAATCTTCATCTGAAACCATTAGGGGCAAGGGCGGTGTCAATTTTTGAATACAAATGAGATGTTAGTCAAAGTAAGATTGTTGTGTTCTATCTTCTTGATTATTTGTCCGGTGAATCTAAGGCTATGTCTACACTTTAAACACTACAGTGGCACATCTGTAGCACTGCAACTCTGCTGCTGTAGCGCTTCAGTGTAGATAATTACTACAGCATCTGGAGGGGTTCTCATGTTGCTGTACGTAATCCACCTCCTCAAGAGTCAGTAGCTAGGCCAACAGAAAAATTCTTTCCTTGACCTACTGCTGTCTGCACTGGGGGTTAGGTCGGGTCAATTAAGTCTCTCAGGAGTGTTAGAGATGTCGTTATGCCGATGTAACTTTTCAATATAGACCAGCCATAAGAATCTCAGATGTTGCAACAAATAACAGTCAAATAGTTTAATAATTAATTTTCCTTTCTGTCTAATCTGAATGCCCAGTTAAATACATTATACAGTAGAACCTCAGAGTTATGAACATCTTGGGAATGAAGGTTGTTCGTAACTCTGAACAAAACATTATGGTTGTTCTTTCAGAAATTTACAACTGAACATTGACTTAATACAACTTTGAAATTTTACCACGTAGAAGAAAAATGCTGCTTTTAACCATCTTAATTTAAATAAAACAAGCACAGAAATAGTCACCTTACCTTGACAAATCTTTTTTTTAAACTTTCCCTTTATTTTTTTAGTAGTTTACATTTAAGACGGTACTGTACTGTATTTGCTTTGCTTTTTTTTTGGTCTCTGCTGCTGCCTGATTGCATATTTTCGGTTCTAAATGAGGTGTGTGGTTGACTAGTCAGTTCGTAACTCTGGTGTTCATAACTCTGAGGTTCTACTGTACTGGCTAAAGATAAGAGGAATACAGTTGATATGCCTAGTATACATGTGAGATCCCTTCAGATGTGTGAATCAATACAATATTTATTCTGTATGAGACCCAGAGAATCCAGATGATCTCAAAGAGTAAAATAAGTCTGGAAGTTTTACATCACTCTTATATAGATTTTATTCTTTAATACAAAGTATAGCTATAGTAGGATTCCCCAGTGGACAGTGTTAGGATATCCTGAAGAAATTTCTCTGCAAATCATGTGGAACATGCTGAGGTTTGTGCTAAGTTTAAAAATATTTATGTAGCCCATTGGAAGAAGGCTAATATTTCATATAAAGCATGTTTATTTGTAGGGCAAGTGACTTTTAAAACAAAAAACCAAGGATTCGAACATGCATCTTGATTTGTTTCTTTATGATAATGAGAACAGCTTTTACAGTTGAAAAATATGGGAGAGATTTTCTAAGCTGCAAATGGCAGCTCAGCATCTAACTTCCAGGAGCCATTGGTGCCTTTGAAAATCTCTCTCCAAATGACCTATTTCATTGAACGTTCGAATAGAATAATGCTGAAAAGGCTCTCCCTTTTGATGTGATTTTCCACCTCCCTAGGAGCTGGTCCATCCAACATTTCTGGGTTTACTGCAACATATAAACTCTTGTATGTTGTAGGTACCAGCAACGTGCTGGAAGTTAGGATGTTCACCCTTCCAAGCAAGGGCAGAGTCAATGGATGTTCCTTCATTAAACCGATTTGACTTGCTCCTCTTATTTTCTTAGATAATTAAGGTTTCTGTGGTCCCCTAACCTATAAAAGGACCCAGAATACTTGTATGAAAATACAAGTGGGGCTTTAGGAGCTGTGGTTCTGATGCAGCAGCCCTTCCTCCACATGTGACCAGTGACTGGAGAAAGCTGAATAGGGAGCTGCAGGAAAACGCAAAGCTGCAGATCCATTGGGGTTGCACAGCCAGACAGGTGGGCAAAGGGGAGCAATAAGTGGCCAGAATCCCTGCAGAACCTCAATAGAGATAACCTCCTCCCACAAATCCCATGGGATCCACCATGTTTGGGGATCATCTTTAGATATACATAACGTCCAGCCTGGTGCAAATTATGTATGCTTTGTGTCCTCTTTGGGCTATTATTTGCACATTCACATAGTCTCTGTGTGTGTCTGTATGTATATATATACTCACTACATTGTGTTTAGATGTATAATGGATCTCATAAAAAAAAAACACAAAGCGCTATCCAGGGTTCTAGGTGCCAGGGTTCTACCAAAAGTTAAAAATACAATTAGAATGAAAGGGAAATCTGGTAGCTTTCACATACCTTCAGCCACAAATCTAGCCATTCATAAGTAGACACCAATCCCCAACAAAACTTTATTTCTCTAAAAAACAGCAGCAATCGTGACCCAGCCTCTCCCATTCCTTCCCCCAAAGCTACAGGATTGGATTTTCATTAGTCCCACTGGAATTAATGGGAGCTTTTTCATTGACTGTAGTGGAAGCAGAGTTAAGCTGGTGCTGAGTGTGTTTGAAAATCCCACCCTAAGCAAAAAGGAAGGCCTTGCCATACCCCTGGAATTTGGGTTGCAAAGGTGACAGTCTCTCACTGAGAATGCCCTAGTAGCAGATCCTTCCCATTTAAGCCAGGGGGAGTCCAACTTGAACTTCTTCACTAATAAATAGCAACTGTTGCTCAATGCTCTGCTCTAATCACTACACATAGTTGGGATTAGTTTTCAGTTTTGGTTCCGTAAAAGGGATCATATCATCTACTGAATAACAAAATCAAATATATAGAGCCCTGCATGGATACAAAATTTGTATCCGCATCTGATCTGCGATTTGCAAACATGGTCTGCGGATATCCGCAGATTTGCAGGACTCTACATATACTCTTTGATCAGCATCAGTTATATTTCTCTGTTGATTCCCATGACATGCTGCTAATTGCTAAAGTCTTATTCACACAGACATGCATCTTAGCTTTGTCCCAGGGCCTACAAAATGTGAAGACATACTTTTCTTTTTCCTTGGAAAAATCTTGTCATGCTGGACAGATTAACTGTAATGTCTCAAGCATGCTGAGTGTAGTGGGACAACGCGACAGATATAGTACAGTACGTGTGTCACACTGAGCTGAACTTAGCTGCAAATAGAAATAAAAGACTATGCAGGCCCCCCAAAAATGGGATAAAGAAATATGGCCTTTCCCAAAGGCCCACTGGGTTAAAGTGGAACTGGGATAATCACAGACTCTTCTGTTTACAGTGCTGCTGTTCTCCAGTTCTTGTTCTGTATCGGTCCAAGACTGATATTCTGTACTGCAATTGCTTCGGGAATTTCTCCTAATATTATTTAATAATGTGTCATGTCCCCGTGGGGATGTGATCATGGGTAGAGCTGTGCAAATAATGGATTTTTCAATTTGCTGGCAATGCTGAAAAATAATTTTTAAGAATGCTTTAGATTGACATAAAACTGAAAATTTAAAAAAAAACATTTTATTTGAATTTCAAGCATTTTTAGGATAATTTTTACAAAAAATTAAAGGAAATTTCAAAGAAAAGTAATCTCAAATAAAAAATCAAAATGTTTAATTTCAAAATGTTCAAATAAAATATTAATTTTGGGTAATGATTTGGTTGGTGTGCTTTTTACCCCCCAAATTTGGCAAAATTAACACTTAATTTGCAAAATGTTTTGGTTGACCTCAATCTGCATTTTTGCCAAAAGAAGTTTCACCCAGCTCTAATAGTGGGACAGTTTGACACAAGAAAAACAATACCTGTATCATTCAAGGTACTGCTTCTAAAACCTTTATAAATCTGGCCTTCCTCCATAGCTAATCAGAGCTCTAGTTGCAATGGAATGGATGGAGTTTTGCTGTTTGAGGATGGGGGTAGTAGAGCTGTTGCTGTGGGGAACCAGCAGTCACTAGAACAGGGGTGCAGCAGGCGGGGCTAGTTCATCTACAGGAGCTGTACTGTAAAGGTTGTTGAGTGAATCTGAGGCCACCCAATGGAGAGCTGGGAAGAACGGAACCCTCAACCGGGGTTGGTGCAGCATAAGGATTAGACCCTGTGTGGTACTTTAAAAATTAAGTTGAATGACAGGGAGATGTAGACTGACTAACTGATCCAGAGGATCCCAAGAGCGGGGAAAAAGGGGGATTTATTTCTGTGGCTCCTCTTGATATAAATGGGAGGACTTATGAAACTCTACCACCTTGTACTCTCCTCTCTTTGCAGCAGTTTGAACATTTACCGCTCCCTAAACTCCTAGTTAGTCAAAAATCAAACTAACCTGCCTTCCACTGCATGCAGTTCTTCTGACACCCATCCTGAGCTCAAAACTCCCATGAAATCATGCAATTTTTTCTATATTCCTTTTCCTATTATTGCTGCTTCCCAGGATATTTGTGCAAACTGAAGTGTTCTGCTTTGTAACCAGCCTCCTCTGCCTATGCACTTTCTTTGGAAATGTAACAATTTTTGACAGTTTGTCACCACAGAAGAGACTTTGATATCATAAAAACTGGTGAATTGAGAAAGAAAAGGAAGTGGATTGTGAAGCAGTTTTGTACACACATTACTAGATGACCAGCATTGATAGACATGAAAACACATATAAAAGTACATGCTGGTGTGATGAGATTTTTAATATAATATTTTGTCAAAGGTTTTGACAGAGGGTATCTGTGGCTGATGAATCCAAAAGTTGAGACATGTCAGAGGAGCAGTTCAGTGGATAAAACACTGGCCTAATCTACCAAGAATTTGGTCCCAGTCTATTCTAAATTGAAATGAGTTTTGTGGTCTCACCCTGGTCTAGATTCTAGCTGACACCTCTGAATAATTCAGCAGAATATCTCTCTCTTGTCAGTAACTGTTCAGGTCCAGGATAATTCCCAGAGAACCTAACTGATCTAAAGTGCTCACCACGTCTCTCCTCTTACCCTGTCAGAGGGTGGTTGTGCAGGCCAGAGGTGAGGTCACGGCAGTTATGGGTAGATTGTTAGAGACTTCTTCACTCTGTCTCCTGCACTATACAACCTAAGAACTCAGCTTTCTGTGTTACTCAGGCACTTTCAGATGGTAAAGGGCATAGGTGGGAGGAATAGCCACTTCTCCACATTTACATTTTTTAAAGATAAACCATGCTGTTTAATTTAATATTTGCCTTTAAAGAATGAATTGCTGCAGTTATAAATCTCATACCGAGCAATGGTTTTGCTAAAGAAAAACAACATATCTACACATGCAGAGAGATGGACACAAATCAACAGAGAAGAACTCTCTTCTACTCAGATCCTGCTCTTTACAGAACTTCATTCTAAGCAGAGGATTGCTATACTCGCACACAGTAATGCAGTGAAACAATTTGGGGCCTTCATTTTACTTCATTCTAAGTCAGACTACACCAAATTTGCTGTGCTGTTTCCATTGCAGTCCCAGCTTCAGACAGTGAAATGTCAAAACCTCACAGAAGTTTTAAGGGTTTATTTGAAGACCTTTGGAAAATTGATCCCCAAGGCTTCTGGACATGTTTTTAAATGCTGTTTTGTTTCTGCTCTTACAAGCTATTGTTGAGACTTAACTGCCAATGACTCAACTGCATCATGGAAAAAATGGGGGAAGATCCCAGGTCACATCTGTTGATGGGTATAAACAGGCAAATGGCTGGAGATATTAGTACAAATCAAGAACAAAAGGCTACGGGTTGGATTGTGCACAATCCCCCTCTATTCTTCACCTGCCTTACATCTCTGGAGCCTGATTCTCCTCTGCATTACAACAATTTTATGCCAATATAACTATTGAAATAACCACTGTGGTATCTAAGCACTGCACAAGTAAATTATATCTGTATAGTGACAGCCCTAATCGTCTACTCATCAATCTTTCCTACGTATAGACAACACTGATTGGTGTCAGTATGTGTTATGATAGGCAGGGCTGGTAGCACTGCATTTATCAAGGTTGCCTGACATGTCCCGTTATAAGGCTCTGTTTTCAGTTGCTTATAACCGCCACATTTCAACTATTCGGGCTGAAATTTTCCATGCCAGGTCACTGTCCCAGGCAGAGTTGTTTTTTTTCTGTTTTGTTTTGTTTTGAAAACAGTTTAGCTGTTTCTGAGAATCAGGCTAGGGAAAAATACATTCTTTTGCCCATGTTAAAATATTCTGGGGAGCTTTTATTTGAGACACTCCAGCACCCACCCGCTTTGCAGCAAGAACTTGAAATTCAGCAGGAGGGTGGCCTGTGTCAGTCTTTTTGCTGTTCCTGTGAAAATATGCCCAAATTTGACCAAGTTATAAGCCTTTGAAAAATTGCAATTTGTAAATACTCAGTAGAAACTTTTTAGATTTTTAGTAGCTAAATTCCTGGAAGATTCGAATCACACTGATTGTGCTCCAGCCTTGGGCTGAGCAGGACTTTTCCTGCAATTGCAGCTCAGGGATGCTGTCAGCTGGTAGGGGGCCAGGCACTAGAAGTCAGAGCAAGGAGTCTGTCTCTCCTGTGCCCTCAATGCCCTCCTGTTGGGCTGAGGCAGCATGGGGGAGGGAGCTGCCTGATTTAAATGCAAAAGGGACAAGAATCAGAGCTGGGAGATGTGGGAGAGACTGGACTGGAGGCTGGTAGTGGGTGAGAAGGAAATTGGGACTAGGAATTGGGGTGAGAGGGAAACAGAGCCAATAGTTTTGACAGGGAAGATTACATTTGGATGAGGAGCTGGAGGAGAATGGGATTGGCAAGGCAAGGACACTGGATGGGAAGGAATGGGTTAGGAGAAAGGAGGTGGGCGAAGGGGAGACTGATCTGAGAAGGAACCAAGATGCAGGGTGGGAGTTGGGAATATATGCATAAGGACAAGGAAACTGTGACTGGGAATCCGGAAGAGTGAGACTTGCTGGGCAGACTTGCTGGGCAAAAAGACAGGGACTGGAATAAGAAGCTGGGGGTGGAGGTGGGGGCAGAGACAGGATTCAGACAGGGCCAGAAGGCTCAGGCTTGGGGAAAATGGGTAGAGCATGCTCCTGTCCAGAGCCTGAAATGGAACCCAGGATTGCTGAGTTTCACTATTCCTATGCTTTCCGCAAGTTTCTATGAAACCCACTAGCAAAGTTTCTCAGAACCATCACCCTCCACTGCTGGTCAATGCAGGAGATGACAGTCTACTTCTGCTATCAGTTACGCCATTAGCTTATGTGGCAGAGGTCTGTGCAGTGGAGCTAAAGGTTCCAACCCTGCTGATGGCCCATGTGGGTATCAATATGATGCCACATGATTAAATCTGTTTTTTCAGTTTGCTTTTTCAAAAACCTAGGATATTACACACAAAATTGTTAATTTGGCCCCCTAACAATCTTTAATTATATGATCACAAAATATTTTTTCCACAGGTCCCCTGCCCTACTCAGTACTGAGAAAGGACATGCTCTGGAGATGATTTAGAGCTGTGTGGTGAAGGAGGCTGTTGTCTATTGGACCCCTGCTTCATTAGCTGAAGAAGTTGGAAGATGAGTAGTGAATGAGGCAGGGGATTACTAGAAGAGAAAGGATGGTCTCATGGTTAAGGCAATTGAATGGTCCCCTGGAGAACTAGATTCTATCCCTGTCTCTGTCACAGAGTTACTATGTGATGCTGGGAAAATCCCTTAAATCACATGTGATCACTGATTAGTTGTTCCACATTTTCTGGGTGTCTGATCTGAGATCCTGGGGTCTGATTTGTAGAAGTGCTCTACTGACATCAATGGAAGCTGTACTATGAACATATAAAATGCTATACAATGCTATGCACTCCGAAAAAAATCAGGTCCTAGATGTCTCAGATTGGATCCCATTTTGACGTTAATCTCTCCGTGTGTTAGTTTCCTGTCTGCATTTCCTAACTTTTGAGTGTTTGACTTTGCCTGGAGCTAACAGAGATGGATCAAGTCACCAATGATTAAATTTAGTGACTCCTCTTTATTTCCAGGTCACTTTGTGCAAGATCAATGCTATGAACATACAGCATGTGTCATACCTGAACATTTGTTTCCCTCTGAGATTTCCTATTATTGCTGTTAATCCTTTGTTTGCAGTGAGATAAACAGCTTTCCAGCTCATTTTTAGGAACCATGGACAAAGAATTGCAAATGATGGCGCAAAGGAGGAGAGCTTGGATCTCAGACCACTGCAGGCAGGTCTTCAAACTAACAAAGGGCAAATGCTGAAGAGGAGAGTAGTGCTTTTTAAGGATGAGTTTTGTAATATTCCTTCCTTTAATTTTCAACTTTTTAAATGTGTCCCTCTTGGGAGAGCCTCAGAAAATACCAGATTTTAACCTCTCTTTTAGCTGATTCTCCTCTGATCCCAAACTGTAAGATTGTTATCTTGATAAGAAAATGTGCATAAACTGTTTTTCTGACAGCTTAGCACAGAGCATCTTAATTTCTCTCTCCAAGAATCAAAGTGAAAATAGTTTCTGGTGATTACCCTCCCCCCTGGCCCCAAGACCCCGGAATAGGCCAGCTACTCAAAGAACCAGACCCAATACCATGTTCTACAATCCATGTAACCAGTCTCAACATCCACAGCCTGAAACCTGAAATCACACAATTTAAAGCTCCCTAGGAGGTCACATTCAGGGTCATGCTTTCAGCTTTGCAACAAATATTTTCTGCACAGCTCTAGGTAATGCCAATGGCGGCTGAATATGTTCATCCAGAGGAGAAATTAGTACACGGTTGGCTTCTGATAGCAAACGCAACTCCCATGCAGTAGTAGGGCATATAGCGTGCTATCCTCCACCCTTTCATACAGCTCCAACTGCTGATAGTGACTGAGAGCATGATATGGCCCCGAGTCAAATTCACTGACATGCTACCAATATTTTAAAGTCTGGTTGGACTATGAAAAGGCACCTTCTTACTTAACAGAAGTGCTTCCTATGTGTGTATTCATGGTTATATCTACTGGTCCAAGTGATAAAAATGAAGGCTTTTACTGCTCTTTACTCTTCTCAGTCCCAGAGAGCCTGAACAGCTAACAGGGAGTGAACTGAAATCTATTCCAGCCTGAGCATCCTCTACAAAATTGAAGCCAATGGTTTTGAACAGGTTTTGCAGGGGGACTAATTTTTCAAGCAGAACCTTTATTACAGTGATGATACCCAAGAAGAAAAGAACCTACTTGGATGTTCAGAACACAAGCTAGCAGCTTACAGGGATGACAACTAGGAAAATAATCTCTTCTTACTCATAAATGGAGCACATTTGATACTGAAAATGGTGGCCAGACCATGAAAGCTCATGATGACTTTTCAGAATAGAGCACTTTAACAAGGGGCTTCCACACAAAAAATCCCAAAACACAACAATGTCCAGCTTAACTTGTGATAAAGCCTTTGCACCAGGGATGGATATCTCTGCTGAAAGGAGGGATAAGGAACTGAAGAAGATCTTTATTCATCTTCCTGTTTAAACATAAAAACACTTTCTCTTACTCAAGGACTGAGGCAACTATACTTGGCAAACAAATGCATAGTAAGCTGCATTTAGACAGTAGACTTGTTTCTAAAAATGGTCCTCAATATGTCATTGCACCAAATGGCAGGTATTTGGGGAAAAAATGCTAGACTCCAGAGCCTCCTATAAGTGAATTACCTGACCTGCCTACTTCAGCTGACATAAATTGAACTCTTTCTGGTGTTATCCGGTCTATTCTAAAGGCCAAATTGCTCTGCAGGACATATTTTTATAAACCCCAAGGATAAGTCATCTCTGCCAAGGAGGATTTAACCAGAGAGGGGTTAAACTTTAGAGGTCCCTCCCTTCATTTTGGTGACCGAATTTTAACCAATGTCTCCCCTCTCCAACACATCACTAAACAGATTCAGTGGTGAGTATAATTTGCTGTATTTATAACCCCATAACAGGTACACTGCAGCCACTTAGACTGAAATTTTCAAAGGCACCTCAAGCAATTAGGTGCCCAAATCCCAGTGAATTGCAATGGGATTTGACTTGTGAAGCCAGCTTGTGCCCTTCCTTGTGAAAGAGATTAATGAACAACTGGTGCCACTCCTGACTGAAACCAATGACTCAGAGAAGGAATCATCTCTTCCTCTTTCAAACATGCAATAGTCCGACCAAAAATGGAGAAGCCCACACTGACTACTTCAGTCTTAGACAACTACCATCCAACATCAAACCTCCCACTCCCATGCAAGCTCACAGAGAAGCTAGCAAAAGGCCAAATATAAGCTCATCAAACTGAAGCTAATAATCTACATCCAGCCCAGTCTGGATTCCGGCCAGGAAATGGAACCGAAACCACTTTAGCGGCACTGACTGGATGATCCCCTTTTGCCAATGAGTAGAGGACAGATATTCATTCTTATCCTGATGGACCACTGTGCAGCATTTGATACTATTGACCATGAAATTCTCCAGTGTTGCCTGAGAGAGGTGGTAGGGCACCAGGGTAATGTGTTAAAATGATTTGAGTCCTTCCTGCACCCACGCTCCCGACGAGTAGTGATGGGAAACTGCACCTCCACCACTAGACGCCTCACTTGTGGGGTTCCACAAGGATCAATTTTTTCCTCTGGTCCTTTTCAACATCTAAATGCAAACTTTAGATTAACTGGTCAGATGACATGGACTCAAGTGCCAGCAATATTCAGATGCTAAACAGCTCTACCGATCCTTCCCCACATACAACCACACCACTACCATCACAATGGTCTAGTGCTTGGATGAGATCAGTTCATGGATGAACAGCTGGCTGAACCTGAACCTGAGGAAGACAGAGGTGATGCTGGAGGACAGAGGAAAGTATTTTCAGGGGTTTGTAGCCCCGGTCTAGTCTAAGATACATATCAACAATTGGTGAATTCAGTCCATAGTTTAGGAGTACTCTTGGATTCCTCACTGATGCTGAGGTCTCATGTCACAACGGCAGCGAGTAATGCTTTCTACATTGCTGGTTGGCTAGAATACTCATGACAGAAGAAGACTTGGCCTCAGTTATTCATGCCTCCATCACCTCTTGGCTGAGTTACAGCAATGCAGTATACCTTGGAATGAAGTCTTCAGCATCTAGAAAACTCCAGCTAGTACAGAACATTGCAGTGTGTCTTCTCAGCAACACAGGCTACCATGGGCATATCACAACTGTCCTCCACTCACTACGCTGGCTCTCCATAGACTTTCTAATCAAGTTCCAGGTTTCAATGCTTATCTTCAAAGTGCTCCAGGACTTGGGCCCAGGGTAGCTAAAAGACCATATCAAGCTGCAGGACAAAGACCACGGCCAACAACTATGCTCCTTTGGAACTCTCAACTATAAGTTAGCACTGACCCCCAACTTGGTAAGGCAACTCCCATCTTTTCATGTGCTGTATATTTATACCCGCTTACTGTATTTTTCACTCCATGCATCTGATGAAGTGGGTTATAGCCCACGAAAGCTTATGCCCAAATAAATTTGTTAGTTTCTAAGGTGCCACAAGGACTCCTCATTGTTTCAACTATAAGAGTAAAACTTGTCTGTGCAGGAGACAGAACCATCTCTGAAGGGGGGAGGGTCCAAGACTGTAGAATGAACTCCCTAAGGAAATAAGGACCTCACAACTTTCCACTCCAAGAGCAAGATGCATTTCTTTGACCCAGCCTTCTCCAGTAAAAACACATGCCAACAAGTATACTGAAGTTATATAAATAAATGTAAAAAACCCACTAAAACAAGACACTCCTCTTCACCCTCTGGGAAGAAGATGAGAACAAACAACACATGACAGATGAGTAGTCAACTGGCTTAATGCACGACTGGAAGGTACTCAGTTACTATGGTGATAAGCGTGGTATAAGAACCTATGAAGAACAGAACAAAGCACCTAACTCTCTCAGGTGTCCTATCTATTGCACCATGCTGAATACCATAGAGCAGGGGAGTGGTTCTGATAAACAGTCACACATCCAGGAAGAGCTGGTCAAAAACAGAACACAATCCAAGATTGTGTTTTATTAGTAGCATTATACTCAGCATTGTACACACACATAACAAAAAGATGGTCCCCACCCGAAAGAGCTTACAGTCTAAGAGACAGATACTGCAAATGAGCCCAAGGCAACACTGAGACAATACTGACTACTGAACAAGCAGTGGACACAGTGCACCAGCTCCCTGGCCTTTGTCCAGTGCTTTGTAGACATCGCAGTGGAGGGAAGGAGAGACATGTACATTTTGCATCAAAACTTTAAAGTTTTGGAAATTTTCCAACCAACTACATCAGAACCAAACCTTCAAACTCTTTGAGGTTTAACTATTCCTGATTCTTCTACCAGAAGAATGAAAGAATTCTGCTAAGAGTAGAGATGGGCTGGAACCAAAACCATGAATCCAAATACCTCCCAGACATTCAAAGCTGCATACGTCACCTTTCAAACGCAAACCAATCTGCAGTTAAAAGGATAATTAACAGAACTTACATTAGAGCTACTTTGCAAGTGTCCAGCCTTTTCGCTTTGCCCTCAAATGCTGAGCTGCATTTTCTGAGTCTTTAATCTACATCAGAGTGTCAAGATGGCACTTTTCTATTTTAATTGTTAATTATACTTTAAGAGACGTAGATTTCTTTTAGTGATTTCCTCTCCTTTGCAATTACTGCAGATAGTAGTGATTAGAATACTGAGAGTAATTAGAGGGCAGTTTTTCTTTAACAGGAGGAAATTCTCTATTGATTATCAGACACTAAGGCCACGAGTAAGGTAGTGGAATGCCAGGTGCTCCTTTTGGAAACTTGATTTCATGTTCCTAGCCAAGATTTGTTTTACACTAGATAGGGGGATTGCAATGCTATTGTATAACTAAACAGGTAAGGCTGACCAGCTATTTCAGGCCATCATGGCTGTTGTCATTATAATTGCAGATTGCAGTCTAAAGGTATAAAAATTTTATTAAAGTTAATGTTTGAAATCAAATTTACACAAGTTAAGAGGGAAGGTACTGTACATCTGGGGTCGGGTTTGGGTTAGAGGTGTCGCTGTACCTCCGGTTACCAGACTTCAGACTATAAGTGGTGCAAGAACTCAGATTTGGGCTTGAAGTTAATAATGTATACCAAACCAATATATACTGGTGTCTTCCCTTATTGTAAGGCTTCTTTAAAAGAGAATTTGTTGGAAGAGCTTATTGAAAGGGATTGCGAGTATCGGTTACAAAGTTCACGGGGTACATACATATCACATAACCAGCATAGATCCAGCATAGATCCAGATTGGGGTGTGGGAGTTTTTAAAGCGTCAGTGGATAGGTGGGCTAATACTCATCGAAGCATCCACTTTCCCATTCTCTTTCCAGGATGATACTGGTGTTACTTTGCAAAACCTTCTTCTTATCTATTTTTCATTTGTGGTTTAATATTGCATAAGTTTATATTGTTTTGGTAAATATACAGGATTTCCAGGCTGTAAGTACAGCAGCTTTAGGCAGGCATTTTAGTTTATTAGCTATGGCACCCTGGAAACATAATTAAGCACTTTTCATTTTCTTATTAAAATAGTATACAAGCACTGGATATTAGAATCAGAAAGATTTCCAAAACAGAGCATTAGGGTAGCTTCAAAACTTTCCCTTGGCAAACTGCCATCAACAGGGGTCAGCAAAAGTTCAAGATTTCCTATTGTCTAACCTTATATGCTTAATGTTTTTTTTGGGGGGGGGAGGGGTTGTCTGAAATGGCCTTGTCATGTGAAATCACTACATAATTTTCACTTGGCTCTTCACTCACATCTGAGCTGTCATTCCCACAGAAGCCAGTTTGACTTTATGCTTAATGAGAACTTGAACAAGTCCTAAGTAGATAAAGGTTTATGAAATGCAGTAACTAGTGAGCTAAATTAGAGAGCCAGCTAACTTCCAAAAGGATGGACTAAGTTTAGGAATCTCAGGAATTTTTGTAAAACCAAAGATCTTTCTGAAGGTGCTTAAAAGAGATCCCATAACTTGACTCTGCTAGTCCAAGTTTCATGGTCAGATTCCAATCTGTATAATTACATCCTAACTAGATATTTTTTTTAAAAATCTCCCCACCCCCAGTCCTAAGTGTTATGTAGTGTTGCTGGATGGTGTTAAACTATTGCAACATTACTCATCCTGTGAGTGAAATGATTAATATATTGTAGATACTAGGGTTACCACATTTCCTCATTAAAAAAAGAGAAAATACCACGGGGTCCTGGCCCCGCCCCCGGTTCCGCCCCAACTCCCCCCCTTCCCCGCGCCAACTCCACCCCTTCCCGAAAGTCCCCACCCCAACTCCGCCCCCTCCCCTGAGCGCCCCGCATTCCCCCTCCTCCTTCCCAGCCGCGAAACAGCTGCCCGAGCTCTACCGGCTTCATGGTTTGCCGGGCAGCCCCCAGACCTCCAGACCCTGCGCCCCCGGCCGGGCGCTTCCCCTCCCAGGCTCCGGCTGCGCTGGGGAAGCGCTCGGCCGGGGGCAGGGTCTGGGGATCTGGGGGCTGCCCGGCAAACCGTGAATCCGGTAGTGCTGGAGCAGTTTCGCTCTTCAGCTGCACAGCTGAGGTGTCTGGGGGGAGCTGCAGGATTCCCCCGCAGCGGCGGCTGCTGCTGCTCCCCCCAGACACCTCAGCTCTGTGCAGCTGAAGAGCCAAGCTGCCCGAGTGCTACCGGCTTCATGGTTTGCCGGGCAGCCCCCAGACCCTGCACCCCCGGCTGGGTGCTTCCCCAGCGCAGCCGGAGCCCGGGAGGGGAAGCGCCCAGCCGGGGAGGCAGGGTCTGGAGGTCCGGGGGCTGCCCGACAAACCATGAAGCCAGTAGCGCTCGGGCAGCTCCGCTCTTCAGCTGCACAGAGCTGAGGTGTCTGGGGGGAGCAGCAGCAGCCGCCGTGGGGAAATCCGCCTGCAGCTCTCAGCCTGCGGGAGCCGCAAGGTAAGTGGGACTGGGGCAGGGATGCCGGCAAAGCTATTTTCCTGGAGATGTTCAGCTTTTTGGCAATTCCCCCCGGACAGGGATTTGAGGACCAAAAAGCCGGACATGTCTGGGAAAAACCGGACGTATGGTAACCCTACCTAACTGCCCCCCAGGACTCCACCCCCTACCTAAGCCTTCCTGCTCCTTGTCCCCTGACTGCCCCCTCCTGAGACCCTTCCCCCATCCTAACTGGCCCCCTAGGACTCTATCCCCTACCTGTCCCCTGACTGCCCCAACCCTTATCCACACCCCCACCCCCAGACAGACACCAGGGACTCCCACGCCCCATCCAACCACTCCCCCCCCAACAGCCCCCCCCCAGAACTCCCGACCCATCTAAACCCCTCTGCTCCCTGTCCCCTGACTGCCCCCTCCTGGGACCCCTGCTCCTAACTGCCCTCCAGAACCCCACCCCCTACCTAAGCCTCCCTTTTCCTTGTCCCCTAGCTGCCCCCTCCTGAGACCCCCCCACCCTAACTATCCCCCTAGGATCCTACCCCCTATCTGTCCCCTGACTGCCCAAAACCTTACACCTCCAACCCCCAGACAGCCCCCCCCGAACTCCCAACTCATCCAACCCTCCCCCTGCTCCTGTCTCTTGACTGCCCCCTCCAGAACCTCCCTGCCCCTTCAAGACCCCCTGACCCCCTTACCGTGCCACTCAGAACTGCATGTCGGGCTCCACGCGAAGCCCGACACGCTGCCGCACTCCACCACGGACCGCATTGCCCGGTTCCCGCCCTCGCAGAGTGCTGGGGGCAGGGGGAGGAGCTCCATACTGCCAGAGGCCCGTTGCGAACGGCCAGCCGTCTGCGAATGCAGGGAGGGAGGGAGTGATCTCAGCTGCAGGGGAGAGGAGGGGGAAGCGGAGGAGGGGCTCTCTCTGGCTGCCGGAGCCCAGTGCAAGTGGCACCATCGAGCCGGCTGCCCTGTCAGACGTGTGCACTCTGCATGTGGGGGGGAAGTCCGGACATTTACAAATTCCCTCCGGATGCTATTTTTAACTGAGAAAAGCCGGGCATGTCCGGGGGAATCCGGACGAATGGTAACCCTAGTAGATACACATCATTTGTGATGCACTTGGGGATCCTTCTATGTGAAGAGCGCTATATAAATATAACTCCTTATTAACATGCCTCGTTTGTTTATTATATGTGATAAACTGACATCCCTCCAAATAAGCTGACATCTACTGTATTTATATAGCATAGGTTACATTTTCTGAATTCAGCTGGGGACTCAAATCCAAGTACACCTCTACCCCGATATAACGCTGTCCTCGGGAGCCAAAAAATCTTACCACGTTATAGGTGAAACCGCGTTATATCGAACTTGCTTTGATCCGCCGGAGTGTGCAGCCCCGCCCTCCCGAAGCATTGCTTTACCGTGTTATATCAGAATTCGTGTTATATTGGGTCGCGTTATATCGGGGAGAGGTGTAGCTGTACCTCCGGTTACCAGACTTCAGACTATAAGTGGTGCAAGAACTCAGATTTGGGCTTGAAGTTAATAATGTATACCAAACCAATATATACTGGTGTCTTCCCTTATTGTAAGGCTTCTTTAAAAGAGAATTTGTTGGAAGAGCTTATTGAAAGCTTTTCACAAGTGACATTAACAGGTAACATTACTAATTTTTGAGTGAACCTGTTCCTTTCTACATTTTTTTTTGTACTGCTTCTGTGGCAAGCATATTTTTAAATTAGACTAGTGCAATTACATACCCCAACTCCCACTGAAAGTCCATGGGTTTTGGATTGCTAACTCACTTAGAATGTGTGTCTCTCTCTCACACACACACACCATTTTTTTAAATAAGGAAGGGATGTCTGTGCTCAGAGCTATCAGGCAGTTGCTGTATGGCATTAATTGTCAAGTTGTAGATTCTCTGAAGTGCAGAATGTAGCTTTACAGGGGGCCTGGACTGAACTTCTTAATTTTGTACCAACTACATAACTCTTGTGACCAGATCCTCTTAGCTTGTTAGATCTGAAGATGAGGTGACAGTCAAAAAGAAACAAGTTATACAGATATAGCCTGTTCAAGAGAGCGCACATAATTTGGAATGATTTGCCCAGCCCTATAATGTTGCTACCTCTCCCTTCCTCTTTAGTATTTTCCCAACACAGATATCAAGTTTACTCCCTATTCCAAATAGAATTACATCCTTCCTCACTCCACTCAAGAGTCCAGCTATACCACCTGTGTCCAAAGACCTGCCAAGGTTGTGCATTATTAATAATCATTTTTAATTTATTGGTGCTCTTGACCAAAGGCCTCTTGATGTTTTAATGAAGGACTCAGCCTTGAATTTGTAAAGGGACCAAGATTCATCCTAAGAATACTTCTGGTGTCTAGCATTCTACTGTGAAACATTGTGAGGAAGAGGGCTATTACCAGTATTCTCAGCTTTCAGCTCTCTCTTAAGTCTTTCACCTTTTTGGCTGTGAGCATTAGAGCAGATCTGATTGCTGACAATTGACACCACAGCAACATCTTTCTGATGCCTCACTAAATTTACTGTACCTTTATTTCATTCTGAGATGCAGTGATACTGCCATACACCTCAGATGTCAGCGGAGAGACAGGCTGTCCCCAGAAGGAGATCCATTTGGCTTGACAAGAGGTGAATAACTTGACATGATTGTAAGAATTAACAATCCTGAATGTGTCTCAGTGAGGCTTTTGGCATGTTCTTGATTGTCAGATTTATTCTCCTAGCAGCTTCTAGCTACAGTATTATAAATGTCCCACATTATTCAGTCTTCTTCGATGCTCCCGAACACAGTTGAGTTGTATGCACCCCTTATATAGGGGATTCCCCAACTTTTCCTGTTCTCATAGTTGAGTGATGCATGTCTATCTAATCTTATTCAGAAAGTACATATATCTGGCATTTGAGGGCCATAATTGGATATGGCATATTTCTTCACTACCTATTCTAAACTTTTGGATAATGTTGCTCAATACTGTTAAACATCTGCTACATTTTATCCCAGAGGTACCTGCTCAGTGTATGTATAAGTCTGAAAACAAAAAGTTCAAATGAAAATTTCTATATAAATATTAGAGCTGGTTAAAAATGCCAATAATTTTTGCAAGACATTTTTTTAACAAAACATTTTTTAAAAAATCCCATAAGAGTTTATTGGGTTTCAAAAAACCAAAACACATTTTGTTTAATTTTTGGGAGGGGCGGTTAATAAAAATTCAGTTTTTGAAAACCAAATCTCAAAATTTTTTACTGCAAATTTCAGGTTTGGTTTCTGGTTTTTCAGTGGGGGAAAAAAATCAGAAAATTTCAATCAAAAGGAAAATTGGGAAAACTATAAAAAATTTCATTTTGGTCAAAAAGGCATTTTTCATTTTAAAAAACTAAAGAAAAAATGTCAATCCACGCTAATAAATATAAAGCGTTATTATTAGTACTGCATGTTCACTTACATTCCTTCTCTGTTAGTAAGCGTCTCAGGTTGTCATTATTTTTAACACTGTGCACTTTTAAGCTACCGAATACTGTTGTGCAATTGGAAACATTCTATTTTCTATGAATTAGCTCTGTACTGTAATGTAGTCATTGGTTACTTATAACACATTTCTTTCAACAGGAGTAAGGTGGAAAGTTTACGTAAAGAAAGCAATGAAACATGCAAACCACATCCAAATCCCACAAGATGCAATTTGTAGCAATTAGTGCTTTTGGTTTTGTACCTCATTGATACTATCCTTTCATTCTTTCTGCTATTCTTTCTGCTACTGAGTCTAAAAGGCTTGTCTACTACGTACAGTTTTTCTTCTGGTGTAACTACGTTGGTTAGGGGATGATTTTTTTAAACCAATATAGTTATACTGGTATAACTCCTAGTGTGAGTACAGTTTAACTAATAAATGTGCTTATACTAGTTTAGATTATTCCCCTTCCAGTATAGGCATAAGCTATGCCAGGAGAAGCACTTTTACACTAATGTAACTGCATCCACACTAGGGGGTTTGTATTATACTGGTATAATGAAAGCAGTACAATTTGTGTGTGTAGAGAAGGCCTAAAGTGTAACTGCTTTGACTGTCACCCCACTTCCTGCCCAAATCTAATTTACTTGTATGTTTACGGCTGTGTCTATTTTTACATGACTTCCTATAAGATTACCACTGTGTTCTTTACCACTGTGTTGATCATAGCACAGAATACACCTGCTGTTATACTAGAGCTGATTTTAGCATTGCAGACGTCAACCTTGGAGCTCACACCACCTCAAGTATGCACATACATAATTCCTCTATAACGTTAGTGCCAACACCAAGATGGCTCTCATTACTTTGCCCCTCCATTGAACCAGTTACAGAGAGGAAGGGAACTTAGGGTATGTCTAGACCACAATTACAAGGTATGACTTCAGCTTGAGCCAACGTACCCAAGTAGCTTTTATCTAGCTAGCTCAGGTCCCAAAACAGCAAAGCCGCAGCAATGTGAGTTTCCGTGTGGGCTATACAAACCCACCAGAACCCAGGGTAATTGTTTGCAGGGTTAGCTGTGTTTTATCTCGCACTGCTATGGCTTTACTGTTCACAGCTTCACTGTTCTAGCTCAGGTATGTCAGCTTGAGTTGCAGTCATGACTAGAGATACCTTCAGTTATTCTAGTGCAGAAGTAGGTAGCAACAGAGGTGCTTCTGTACATATGACCCTCTCCTGAAACCAAAACAGAGCTCTAGTTCAAGGGAGACTCTCATGAAGACAAGATAGTGACTATCTGTAGTTATCTTTCCAGATCTCAGAAGCAGATTGTAGTACACCATCATCCCTATTGTAGTTGCAACCAAACTTTTAACCCTTCTTCCTGGTGGACTGATAACATGATTTTAAATATAAAAGTTGGATGCTGACTAAGAACCTGTAATCTCTAGTTTAAGAACACTTTCATTGTTATTTCTAGGATGTCTAATATGTTAATCTCCTTTTCTCAACACCTTCCCCCACATTACCTCCTCCTTACTTCTGAAAATAAAGGGTTGAAGTATTAGGTGCATTTTCTCCAGTGCATCTAATAAGATTCCATTCACAAATAGTATATTACATTAAAAAGCTACAGTAAAAAAAAAACATTTTTCCTCCACCTACTTTCATCTCTCCCTGCTAATGAAATTGCCATAGTATTTGATTGGGGGGGGGGAAAAGCTAAGATTGAAATGTATGTACTTCAGCTTGCTTTAAAATAAGTTTCACTGTAATATATTAAATTCCTCTATCCAGTTTACAATAGCAGCTCTCATGCTTACATGAAGTGAGACTATGGAATTCTAAAAAGCAATCTGAGTCAGAGATGGCTAAGAACTGAGTCTGAAGCACAGGAAACTGGCATATTTGCTTTAAAACTAGGTAATTTTGTGTTAAGACCCATGAAGAAAAACAATTAAAAAAAAAAAAAAGACACACTCCTTCAACCATTAGCTGTTTGTAGAATTCACACCTTTTGTTTGGAAGCATCCACTTTTCTAGTTAACTTCCCTCTACCTTTTTGGACTGATTTCTGATGAGGACCGGAAGTGCTGAAACACCATGAGTGAAAGAGAAAAATCAGGTGCTATTTAAGGCCTGTGTGACATTGCACTCTATACGTTTATGGAAATATGCTTATGAGTGTAAATATGACATAACTGGAATATGCTTTGTGATAGATATGCCATGTAACATATCTTTGCAAAGGTTATGATCTATTGAATATATACATCCTATTTGTAAGCATGTATCATTTTTATGTCTGAAGTTATGCACGTTGGCTCTGTGCTTGTATTTGAAGTGTTTGCTGTAGGAAACACATAAGGGAAGGGTTTATTCAAATAATTGGGAGTACTTAACTAACAATAGGGTTACCATATTTCCACAATCAAAGAAGAGGACACTAGGGGAGCAGGGGGAGCCCCACTCTAGCCCCGCCCCATCCACTCCCTCCCACTTCCCGCCCCCTGACTGCCCCCCTCAGAACTCCCAACTCCCCCCCCCCTGACTGCCCCCTCCTGGGACCCCTGCCACTAACTGCCCCCTAGGACTCCACCCCCTATCTAAGCCTCCCTGCTTCTTGTCCCTTGACTGCCCCCTCCTGAGAACCCCCCACCCTAACTGTCCTCTGACTGCCCCGACCCTTATCCACACCCCTGCCCCATATCCACACCCCTCCCCCAGACAGGCCCCCGGGACTCCCACGCCCTATCCAACCACTCCCTGCCCCCTGACAGGACCCCCAGAATTCCCAACCCATCCAACCTGCTCTGCTCCCTGACTGCCTCGACCCCTCTCCACACCCCCGCCCACTGACAGCCCCCCCCAGAACCCGTGACCCATCCAACCCCCCCCCCACTCTCTGTCCCTTGACTGCCGCCTCCAGAAACCCTCTGCCCCTTCTCCAGCCCCCTGGTCTTCTTACCCTGCCGCTCAGAACAGGGTGTTGGGCTCCACGCGGAGCCTGACACATGGCTGCGCTCCCCAGCACAACACACAACCCAGTCCCTGCCCCCGCACAGTGCTGCCGGAACGGGGCACTGGGCAGCAGGGGAGGGGGAGCAGGGGAGAAGGAGAAGGGGGGAAGAGGAGCTGCTGAGGCCCAATGTGAACGGCCTGGCCAGCGGCAATCTGAGAATGCTGGGAGGGAAGGGGGGAGTAGCTCTACAGCTGCCGGAGTCCAGCCCGGCCAATGATCTGAAGCTGCGGGGGAAGGGCTCTGGCTGCCAGAGCCCCATGCGAGTGGCTGAATTTCCTGCAGCCCTCCCAGCCACGCCTCACTCTGCATGAGGTGGGGGGGAAGCCTGGACATTTTTAGCTATTTACAAATTTCCCCCCGGACGCTATTTTTAACACAAAAAGCCGGACATGTCTGGGAAAATCCGGACGAATGGTAACCCTAACTACCAATGGACTTTGGGAGATGCCAATCCACATCAGAGATTTCCTGGGAACGTTCAAACTAACATGTAAACAGTGATGTCAGCCTGCAAAAAGCTGAATCATTCATGGCCATGTGACTTGCTCAGGTGGCTGCAAACTCCATCTTGTTGCTGTGATTTTGCACAGAAGAACAAAGGGGTTTCTGCCCACAAGAGAGAGAATATAAAAGGCCCTGGAAGCCTCTCCATTTTTGTCTTCAGCTGGCTCAAGAGAGATGGCCTCTCCACCCCAAAGAGATGCCGGAAAGAAACAGGAACGAAGGACTGTAACGGTGTCCTTTGTTCCTGTTGTGTGTGAGTGATTGCTGGACCCAGGCCATAAACTACAAAATTGGTCTGAAAAGGATTGTACCTGAGATAACATCTGGGGCAGGGATTGGCAACCTTTGGCACGCGGCTGCCAGGCACGCTGCTCCAGGCCAATGGGGGCTGCGGAAGCGGTGCGGGCTGAGGGATGTGCTGGCCGCCACTTCCCGCAGTCCCCATTGGCCTGGAGCAGCGAACCGCAGCCAGTGGGAGCCGCGATCGGCCGAACCTGCAGACGCGGCAGGTAAAAAACTGGCCCGGCCCGCCAGGGTACTTACCCTGGCAGGCTACGTGCCAAAGGTTGCCGATCCCTGATCTAGGGTGAGAACTTAGTATTTGTAACTACATCCTTAGTGTATTAAGTTAGTCTTGCATATTTTGATTTATTTTACTTAGTAACTTATCTTGTTTTGTCTGTTATTACTTGAAACCACTTAAATCCTACTTTTGATATTTATTAAAATCACTTTTGTTTATTAATTAACCCAAAGTAAGTGATTACTACCTGGGGGAGTAAACAGCTGTGCATCTCTCTCTATCAGTGTTATAGAGGACAGACAATTTATGAGTTTATCCTGTATAAGCTTTATACAGAGTAAAACGGATTTATTTGGCATTTGGATCCCACTGGGAGCTGGGTGTCTGGGTGCTGGATACAGGAGCACTTCTTAAGCTGTTTTCAGTTAAGTCTGCAGCTTTGGGGGCGTGGACCAAACCTGGTCTGTGTTGCAGCAGGCTTGTGCGTCTGGTGCAACAAGGCAGGGTTCTGGAGGCCCAAACTGGCAGAGAAAACTGGCTCAGAGGTAGTCTCAGCACATCAGGTGACTGTCCCAAGAGGGTCTCTGTGACTGAACCCATCACAGCCTGTGCTTGTTGTAAATTAATTTCACAATGTTGTGAACAATTTTTCAGGATAATGAGTGTACTTGGGGCTTTTTTGTTGTCTGAAGGAAGGCAAGTACTCAATTATATTAAAACATTTCAGTTGGGTGATGAACTTGCAATTAACTCCATAGATAGTTTAGTGATGGACTGCAAATTTAGTGATACTTATACAGTAACATCAATCCAGACCTTTTTTAGCATTCTGCAGTAGCGAAGAAATTTAAATCTGGAATTTTCAGGAGAGATCTTTAGGTCTGAAATGTTTGTCTGCCAGTCCATCTTTCCTTCGCAACTGAGAAATTCTATCTTTGCCAAGAATCAGTTTCTGCCACATCAATCATGTTTCAAAGGGAGATGTTCAGTTATCTCAACTCTGTGACTAACTAGTTTACTTGCCAACTTCAAAGACATGGTGTTCTCTATGCATCACACCACTTTGAAGGATGGCTTTAATTTGAAATATTTCCATTCTTTAGATCCACATTTTACTGGGCTAGCTAAGTAAAGGTTATTTACTCCCCAAACATTACTTCACCTCCTTATAATTGCCAGAGGAAAATTTGTAGCAAGGGGCGAGGGGACTGAAGCTGAGTGCAAAAAGAGTTATTTTTGATCATAAAAACAGCAAACCTATCAAAGATGCACAGCTTATAAAGGATAGGTGCTTCACATCAAATAGAAACACAATACTTTATTTATTTAGATAGCTCATTTTGAGCCAAAGCTTTGGGTAAGGGTTACTGAGGGACACCAAAAACAGGCCACTAAACGATAGCCACCAAGAAAAGCAAGCTACTGGACTTACAAATATAACCCTTCTGCCCATCTGAGTTGGCAGCAACAGGGCTGGGTTCAGGATCTAGAGGTTCCATTTCAATAACACAATGCAAAACCAGCTCAAGCCCCCACGCAGTGACCTTGGACAATTATATACCACTCCCCGGGTGCCTCTAAGAGGCAATACTTCCCCTCTCGCAAGCACGGAGTCTGAGTGTAGCAAAATCCTTTTAATAAAGGAGGGAAACAATGCAGCATTATGTTGGGGAAACACCACAAACAGGATTCATAACACAAACCATGAGCAAAAGACCGACCCCCACAAGTAAGTTTGGCTGTATCCTTTTCCCCTCAGGGTCTTAAATCCAGGAACCCAAAAAAATCACCCAAAATCCCAAAAGTCCAACACCCCTAAAGTATCTTGAGTCCCGCAACCCAAAAATCACCCAAAAGTCTCTGTCCCTGGTCAGTGCAGCCCCAGAGTTCAAAAGTTTATCTGCCGAGTTTTACCTCCCAACCCGAGTGGGGGAGGGTGCGCAGCAGTGTTAAGGGGCACCTTACGTGATCCAAGGCCAACTGCCCCGCCTCTCCATGGGATTCTGCTGCAGCTTTCACTGTGAGCCACTCCACCAGCCCATCCACTCCACCAGCTATCCCGTGAGCCACTCCACAAACTGCTCTGCTCCGACAGCCACTCCGCTCCACCGGCTGTCCCGCGAGCCACTCCAGTCATCCCACAAACTGCTCTGCTCCACCAGCTGTCCCAGGAGCTGCTCCAGTCGTCCCGCAAACTGCTCTGCCAGCTGCTAAGCAACATATCTTCAGCCACCCGCCCAGCTCTCAGTGATTTTAGCTCTTTAGTGATTTCAGCTTGTAGTAGGGGAGCCTCAGTGCTGGTGCACCATTGGCCCAAAATAAATTCAGCTCAGCAGCCTGTAACTAGACTCCTAATAGAATTAAAATTAGCTCTGATATTCCACAGTAGAGAGAGAAGATGGTGCAATTGGTATTTCAGGCCCTCAAAAGGGGCTCTTACCATCAAGTACAAATATCTGTCCCCAGCCTCTCTCAAGTCACTGGGTTTTGGAACTCATGTCCCTTGTCTAGCGAGTGCTACTTAGTTGATGACGAGTCCCTCTGTCATAAAACAGTTTCATTGTCCTTGATTCACATAATCAGGGTAACAACACTTTAGTCTTCCTGCCCCAATAACAGAGAAACTGGGGGATCACACAGCAGCCAAAGTGACCATTTGGACTCATGCTAGGCGGGGTGGGTGTGCCTATGCAAACAAGATCAGCCCCTTTTCCACAACTCGCCACAATTCACCACCAGATGTCAGGGTAGAGCTCACCCTGACGCTGCTTACACAAAGAAGAGAAGAGATGCAAAATCCTTTGACAATACGGTACCAGGAAGAGGAGAGAGGTGTTGAAATGGGATTTTCAAATGATGAAGAGTGTCAGAAAAATGGAGAGAGCTAAGGAGAGTTCCAAAGACCGGGGATTGAAAGCTAGAACAAAACAAATACCAGCCTTTAGAAACTGCAAAGCAAGGCTACACCATAGAGAGAAGAAAGGCTAAGACAGAGCCATAACTAGGCATTTTAGTGCCGGGGAAAGCAAGCATATTTGTGCCCCCTACCAGGGTTTTTTTTTTTTTTTTGTCATTTTCTCACTCCATTCATTGGTAACTCATAAATGTTGATAATGGGACAAACACAACTTAAAGGTTTGAGGAGGCAATGTGACCACCCCACAAAGGTTTTCAAACTGCAAGGCCAGCCCCTAAGGAGGCGGGGCTCAGGAAGGGAGCACCACCTCCATCCCCTGATTCACCTCAGCAGGTCACCTAGCCTGTCTGGGTTGGGGGGTGTGCAACCAAAACATGACCCCAACATGCCCCCTCATGTGTCACCTCTGGCCCCATTTTTCTGCCTCTGTAGCGTTGCGCCCTTGGTGGCTGTCTCGCTTGCCCCACCCTGGTTACAGCCCTGTGCTAAGGAAGCAAACAAGCACATACAGCATGCATACCAGAGAATGGCAGAAAAGACCAGTTTGTGTGATTGTTAGAGTCAAGACTTTGATCCCGAGTCTAAAGTCTACCAAGGCCCCTTTACATCATTGTGGCAGTGCAAAGAAGCCTTACATAACTCCCTGAGAATGTTCCCTGTACATAATCTCCCTGGCTATCAATGTTTGTGAGATGCTCAAATGCTACTGTGATGAGTGCCACAGAAAATCATACAAAAGTATAAATCATTGTGTACAGTACAAAGAAGAGCAATAAATAAATACAGTAACTCCTCACTTTAAGTTGTCCCGGTTAACATTGTTTCATTGTTACGTTGCTGATCAATTAGGGAACATGCTCATTTAAAGTTGTGCAATGCTCCACTCTTATGTTGTTTGGCTGCCTGCTTTCTCCACAGTAGACAAATAGTATTATCCCC
Organism: Trachemys scripta elegans; assembly: GCF_013100865.1. Classification (NCBI taxonomy): domain Eukaryota; kingdom Metazoa; phylum Chordata; order Testudines; family Emydidae; genus Trachemys; species Trachemys scripta. The sequence continues at coordinate 55,534,818 of NC_048305.1, forward strand.
TTTTTATTGAAGAATGGTAAAATGAGTCACTACAGTTAAGAATTCCATGCATGAACAACTTAGTCAGTGGCAGAACCAGGAGCAGAACCCAGGTGTTCCTGGCTTTTAGTCGTATGCTCATTTCTGCATAACAGTCCTACGAAGTGGAATAGAGATAAGCCCTTAGTAAGTTGTGCACTGTCAGTCCCATCAGTTGCAAGAGAGGGCCCTGATCTTGCACTGAGAAACACAGGCAGTCCTGAATGCAGGATAGAGGAAAAAGTGTATGATGGTGAATGTTATTCAGTCAGATTCTCTGGTATATCTCTGTCAGTCAGTGGAGTTATACCGGGGTGAATTTGGCCCATTATTTCTACCACTCAAGCATCTAAGTGTCTAACAATTGTACATGTGAGCCCATAGCTGCTGTGCAGTCTCCCTCTCCACACCAGTACTGTATAATATACAACAGTCAAATCCACTTAAAAAGGATGTGACCAAGGAAGCCAATTTTCTTCTATGAAGTCAAATGAGTGTTCTGTTACTCTATTAGGACAACGTAGGGCCAGATTCTGCTCCCATTGAAGTCATCAAGAAACCTTTAATTTCATATTGAAATCCCTTTTTCCAACTTCAGCTGGGACATGATCAGTGCCCAAGCCTCTTTCATGGGAGATATTTTTTTCCTAATTATCCCTCCAGTTAAAATCAGAAACGTAAATGTGTCTGTTTAAACAGTACAAATGGCACAGAGCTTTTTCTCTCACATAAAAGGAACCAATAATGCCTGGTTCTTAGATAACGCTTTTCATCAGTACATCTCAAAGTGATTTACAGAACAGGTAAGCAGCATTATCCTGGTTTTACAGATGCGGAAATTGAGGCACAGGGAGGCAAAGTGACTTGCCCCAAGTCCCCAGCAGGCCAGTGGCAGAGCTGGGACTAGAACCTAGGTCCAGGGCTCCATCCACTGGAAGACCACACTGCCTCTCTAGGCACTAGGATGTGTCCAGTACTATATGGCATCAGATCTTCATATTTACTCTTACTATGTTTAATAAATTATCAAATTGCAAATGAATCCATTTTATGTAATAATAAAGTACAGGCCATGTTGCAGATTAATAAAGCTGTAGAGATGTGAAGTGATAATAGGAAATACAATTTAAACGTAAGTTTGAACTATAGTGGTGACACTTAAAAAGTTTCTTGCATTTTGAAAGATTCAGCAAGGCCAAGAAATGCTCCCTATCCTTAAATGGGAAATACCATTATTACCAAGCAATAGCTTTCAAAACAGAAGAACCTTTTAAAGCTGGGGTTCTCAAACTGTGGGGTTGGGACCCCTCAGGGGGACACGAGGTTATTACCTGGGGGCTTGCAGGCTGTCAGCCTCCACCCCAAACCTCACTCTGCATCCAGCATTTATAACGGTGCTAAATATATAAAAAAGGGTTTTTAATTTATAAGGGGTGTCGCACTCAGAGGCTTGCTATGTGAAAGGGGTCACCAGTACAAAAGTTTGAGAACTACTGTTTTAAAGTGTGACCATTAAGTAATCAGGATGAAACTGAATCTACTACATTGTCCCTATTAAGCAACTTGTCTTACGAAGTGTAAAACTCTTAGGTCTGAATCCTGCACTGAGAACTTCAGGGCCTTCATTTGTAAGTAAAGGGACTGTTAACAGATTTGCCTGTTACTTTGGGGTACGCTCATGTATTAGGGTTACTCTTCTTGGGGAGTGTTCTGTAATTCTATCAATGTACTGCTTGTGTCACTGGTGTTCTCATATGGAGCTCTACTTCTCCCTTCTGCAAGTTCCCTCCCAATGGAGCTATCCTGCAGGACCTAGGTTAGGGTTACCATATTTCAGCAAGCAAAAAAGAGGATGGGAGGAGCCCCGCCCTAGCCCCGCCCCTGCCCCTCCCACTTCCCGCCCCCCCAGAACCCCCAACCCTCCCCCCATTCCTTGTCCCCTGACTGCCCCCTCCTGGAACCCCTGCCCCTAACTGCCCCCCAGAACTCCACTCCCTATCTAAGCCTCCCTGCCTCTTGTCCCCTGACTGCCCCAACCCTTATCCACACCCCCACCCCCAGTCAGACCCCTGGGACTCCCACGCCCCATCCAACCACTCCCCACCCCCTGACAGCCCCCCCCAGAACTCCCAACCCATCTAAACCCCTCTGCTCCCTATCCCCTGACTGCTCCGATTCCTCTCCCCACTCCTGCCCCCTGACAGCCCCCCCCAGAACTCCCAACCCATCTAAACCCCTCTGCTCCCTGTCCCCTGACTGCTCCGATCCCTCTCCCCACTCCTGCCCCCTGACAGCTCCCCCCTAGAACTCCCAGCCCCTCACTTCCCCGCTCCTTGTCCCCTGACTGCCCCCTCCTGGGACCCCTGCTCCTAACTGCCCTCCAGAACCCCACCCCCTACCTAAGACTCCCTGTTCCTTGTCCCCTAACTGCCCCCTCCTAAGACCCCCCCCAACTGCCCCCCAGGACCCTACCCCCTACCTGTACCCTGACTGCCCAAAACTTTCTCCACTCCCCCAAAAAGCCCCCCCCCGTTTCTTGACTGCCCCCTCCAGAACCT